>NC_091175.1:24360032-24507532 GCF_040958095.1 Procambarus clarkii
GGCCCATACGAGGCAGCTCCTATCTATAACCACCCACTCATATACTTGTCCAACCCGCACTTGAAACAATCGAGGGAAACCACATCCACCACGTTACGCGGCAATTGGTTCCCCAAATCAACAACCCTGTTACTGAACCAGTATTTACCCAAGTCGGTCCTAAATCTAAACTTATCCAATTTATACCCATTGTTTCGTGTTCTGTCTTGTGTTGATATTTTTAAAACCCTATTAATATCCCCCTGTAATGTCCATTCATCCACTTGTAAACCTCTATCATGTCATCCCTAACTCTTCGCCTTTCCAGCGAATGCAACTTAGGCTTTGTTAATCTTTCTTCATATGAAAGATTTCTAATTTTGGGAATTAACTTAGTCATCCTAACCAAACAAAGCCCTGGCCGGATGAAGTGTTTGCTAGGGTGCGTAAAGAATGCCAAGAGGAGCTTTGCGAGGCACTGTCTACCGTATTTAATAAATCAATAGAGTCAAGAAGAGTGCTAGGGCTATGGAAGGTTGCTAGAGTGTTATCAATTTTTACGAATGGAGACAGATGACTTGCGTCAAACTATCGACCAATTAGCCTTAGGTATACTGTTTGAAAAATACTTGAATTGTTAATTGTAAATGCAACGCGTCCTCATCTTGAAAAACATAAATTAACAAATGAGTTATAAGAACAAAGGGAACTGCAGAAGGCCTATTCTTAGTATAAATTAGTTATAAATAAAGGAAGTTAGTATAAATTGAGTTAGTAGGTATAAATGGAGTCAAGTCAGAGTGGCAAAATGTTGTAAGTGGAGTGCCTCAACGCTGTCCTGGGACCTCTGTCGTTTATATTATATATAAATGATTTGGATTCAGGTTTGTGTAGCAACATTTGCAAATTTGCCGATGATACAAAAATCGGTAGGAAAATTAATACGGAAGAAGACTCACTACCACTTCAAGTTGATCTAGATAGGATTTTGAAATGGTCAAAGGATTGGCAGATGCAGTTTAATGCTGATAAATGTAAAGTTCTGAGGCTAGGTAATGATGACAGAGTTACAAGATACGAGCTAGATGGTGTTGAGATTGCAAATGGGATCTGGGAGTTATGATTAGTAAAAATTTAAAACAAAAGGATCAATGCATGAATGTTCGTAATATGTGCCTTTGTTCTTATGTTCTTATGACACTTGGATTTATTAATCGCAGCGTTAATAAATTAATAATTATTAATATCCCCTTTGTTATGTCCATTCACCCACTTGCAAACCTCTATCATGTTACCCCTAACTCTTCGCCTTTCCAGTGAATGCAACTTAGCTTTGTTAATCTTTCTTTATATGAAAGATTTCTAATTTGGGAAATTAACTTAGTCATCCTACGCTGGACACGTTTAAGTGAATTTATATCCATTCTATAATATGGCGACCAAAACTGAACTGCATAATCTAAATGGGGCCTAACTAGAGCAAGATATAGCTTGAGAACCACACCAGGTGTCTTGTTACTAACGCTACGATTAATAAATCCAAGTGTCCGAGTTGCCTTATTACGAACATTTATGCATTGATCCTTTTGTTTTAAATTCTTACTAATCATAACTCCCAGATCCCTTTCGCAATCCGACTTCGCAATCTCAACACCATCTAGCTCGTATCTTGTAACTCTAACATCATTACCTAACCTCAGAACTTTACATTTATCAGCATTAAACTGCATCTGCCAATCCTTTGACCATTTCAAAACCCTATCTAGGTCAACTTGAAGTGATAGTGAGTCCTCCTCCGAATTAATTTCCCTATCGATTTTCGTATCATCGGCAAATTTGCAAATGTTGCTACTCAAACATGAATCTAAATCATTTATATATATTATAAACAACAGAGGTCCCAGGACAGAGCCTTGAGGCACTCTACTTACAACATTTTCCCACTCTGACTTGAATCCATTTATAGTAACTCTCTGTTTCCTTTGGTATAGCCATGCCCTAATCCAGCTTAATATAGCACCCCCCAATACGATGAGCCTCTATCTTTTTAATCAGTCTTTCATGTGGCACTGTATCAAAAGCTTTGCTAAAGTCAAGGTACACAACATCACAATCCTTACCACTATCAACTGCCTCAACTATGCTAGAATAAAAAGATAAAAAAATTGATAAACATGAACGGCCATTTACAAAACCAAGCTGGGACTCAATTATTAATTTATGTTTTTCAAGATGAAGACGAATTTTATTTGCTATTATAGATTCGAGTAACTTTCCTACAATAGACGTTAGGCTTATTGGTCGATAGTTAGACGCAAGTGATCTATCTCCTTTCTTAAAAACTGGTATCACATTAGCAACTTTCCAAAACTCTGGCACTCTGCCTGACTCTATTGATTTATTAAATATGGTTGACAGTGGGTCACAAAGCTCCTCTTTGCATTCTTTAAGCACCCTGGCAAACACTTCATCCGGCCCTGGGGATTTGTTTGGTTTGAGTTTTACTATTTGTTTAAGAACATCCTCCCTGGTTGACCAGACCACACACTAGAAATTGAAGAGACGACGACGTTTCGGTCCGTCCTGGACCATTCTCAAGTCGGTCCTCCCTGGTAACTGCTAAACTCGTCAACCTGTCCTCGTCCCCACCCACATAGACTTGTTCGACTGAAGGCATATTGTTAAGTTCCTCTTCAGTAAATACAGATACAAAATATTTATTAAAAATACTACTCATCTCTTCATCACTATCTGTTATTTGACCTGTCTCAGTTTTTAATGGACCTATCCTTTCCCTAGTCTTAGTACGATATAACTGAAAAAAACCTTTTGGATTTGTCTTTGCTTGCCCTGCTATGCGAACTTCATAGTTTCTTTTTGCTTTCCTTATCTCTTTTTTTACATTTCTAACCAGTTGTACGAATTCCTGTTCTAAAGTGACCTCCCCATTTTTAATCTTTTTGTACCAAGCTCTCTTTTTACCTATAAGGTTCTTCAAATTCTTTGTTATCCACTTTGGGTCATTAGTATTCGATCTATTCAATTTGTATGGTATACTTCGTTCCTGTGCTTTGTTTAGAATATTCTTAAATAAGTTATATATTAAATCCACATCGAAATTCCCATTTAAGTCACCTATCGCTGGGTTCATGTCTCGCTCCAAGACCGGCCCACACCCCATACCCAAGACTTTCCAATCAATTTGACCCAAAAAATTTCTTAGGCTATTAAAATTAGCTTTTCGAAAATCTGGCACTTTAACAGAATTTTCTCCTACAGGTCTATTCCATTCTATGCTAAATCTGATTTCTTTGTGATCACTGTTCTCTAGCTCACTCCCTATTTCGATGTCATTAATTTGTGTTTCCCTGTTAGTTAACACTAAATCTAAAATATTATTTTCCCGTGTTGGTTCCTTAATGTGTTGCGTAAGAAAGCAATCGTCAATTAATTCTAGAAAATCTTCTGCTTCACTATTACCTGTTTTGTTCAACCAGTTTATTCCACTAAAATTAAAGTCACCCATGACAAATACTGTTAGATCTAGATGCTCTAGATATTTCATCCCATAGATGCTTTGCTTCCATTCTGTCTAAATTTGGTGGCCTATATATAACTCCTATTATAATATTATTAGCTTTTTCGTTTAATTCTATCCAAATAGTTTCTGTGTGTGGCTCAGTTTTGATTCCCTCTTTGAGACTGCATTTCAAATTGTCCCTAACATATATGGCTACTCCACCTCTTCGTCTAATATATCTATCTGTGTGAAATAGTTTAAATCCATTTATTTGATATTCAGCTAATAGTTCTCTATTTTCTACATTCATCCACGTTTCGGTAAGTGCAATAATATCTATATTTTCTGTGCAGAGAGGAGCATTTAATTCGTTAATTTTATTTCCTAGACTTCTACTGTTAGTGTAATATACCCTAAGTGAATTGTTATTTTGAGGCCCTTCTCTTTCCCTGATCATTTTGCCAATTCCTTTCTCCCACAAACACATACTTTTATTACCTCCTTCTTCCAAATCAATTCCCATACCTCTATCTACTAACAGTTTAAACCCAAACAAACACCTCTAACCACTTCTTCCAACGAGTTCGCAACAGCAACAACCCCAGCTCTTGATAGATGCACCCCATCACGAGCATACATTTCATTTCTTCCATAGAAGTGTTTCCAGTTCTCTATGAAAGATATTGCATTTGATTTGCAATATCTTTCCAGCCGGCAATTGATACCAAGTGCCCTCGATATCCATTCATTTCCCACTCCCTTTCTTGGAAGAATGCCACATGTGATCGGGATTCCTCCCTTGCTCCTAACTAATTCTATGGCTGTTTTATACGTCTGAATCAGTTCCTCACTCCTAACTCTACCAACATCATTTCCTCCCACGCTAATGCAAATAATGGGATTGTTCCCATTTCCAGCCATAATATCATTCATGTTGTTTATAATATCACCAATGCCAGCTCCGGGATAGCAAACCCTTAACCTGTTCCCCCTATCTCTAGCACAAAACGTTCTATCCAAATATCTTATCTGGGAATCTCCCACAACTAAGGTTTACTTAGGTACTTCCTTTACTCTCTGAGGGGCCTGCGCTTCCTTGCTCTTCGTTGCTTTCCCTTTTGCGCGATCCGCAGTCTCACCACAGCACTCGTCCTCCAAAACGTCAAATGAATTAGAAGTTGCTATGGCGTTTGAAGGCGGCTTTATCAAAGTCTTCTTAAGGCCCCTGTCTTTCACAACTCTCCAAGACGAGGTCCCTTTACAACTGGTCTCCTCCTTCGTTACTTCTCGTTGTTCTTTCAGCTGACGCACCTCCCGCAGAGAGTCCAATTCTGTCCTCAGGGCTCCCACTAGAGTCACCAGGTCCTTCACTACAACTTCCATATTGCTATGATAATAATCACAACATTAATTTACAGTCTCCGTGGTGTAGTGGTAAGACACTCGCCTGGCGTTCCGCGAGCGCTATGTCATCGGTTCGTATCCTGGCCGGGGAGGATTTACTGGGCGCAATTCCTTAACTGTAGCCTCTGTTTAACGCAACAGTAAAATGTGTACTTGGATGAAAAAACGATTCTTCGCGGCAGGGGATCGTATTCCAGGGACCTGCCCGAAACGCTACGCGTACTAGTGGCTGTACAAGAATGTAACAACTCTTGTATATATCTCAAAAAAAAAAAAACAGAAGTATGAACAGAAGAACATGCGCTAGTTTTCATTCTTGAGGGAAGTATCCTGAAGTGTAGTAACCTCTTACATTGTATCCATTCTCGTCATATATTGAATATCGATGACTTCTGTTGTAAGATTCGCTTGAGATACCTGACAGAGAAGCGTCGTTCCTGATGACATTTCGGGAATATTCTTGAGGAACATTAGGAGAGTATTATTGAGGAACATTAGGAGAGTATTCTTGAGGAACATTACGGGAATATTGTTGAGGAACATTACGAGAATATATTTGAGGAACATTACGGGAATATTCTTGAGGAACATTAGGAGAGTATTATTGAGGAACAAAACATGAATATTCTTGAGGAACATTACCTGAGTATTTTTGAGGAACAAAAAATGAATATTCTTGAGGAACATTACGAGAATATTCTTGAGGAACATTACGGGAATATTGTTGAGGAACATTACGAGAATATACTTGAGCATTACGGGAATATTCTTGAGGAACATTGACATTTTCATCCCAGGGTTGAAGAATATAACCAGAGTCCTGCGAAAATGGGTAGGTCTTAGTAATGTTGGACTGGATATTTCCCTCTCCAGAGATATGAGGAGTATACGTATTTTTGGAGGAAGGGCAGCGGATGCGTCTGCGCTTAGAAGGATTCATTTCAATGGACTCCTGTATCGTACAGTCAAGTAATTCTTTATTTACTGATACACGTTTTTTGTTTCCAATATGATAGTCATCAGGAATCATATAATCAAGTATTTCCTCATTTAAGTTTAAACGTCTTTTTCCTTTCTAGTTCTTTGACTTTAGGTATTTTTTGTCCACTATTTCCTCATTCAATTGTAAAGGTTTCCTGCATTCTGTATCACTGGCTTCTGGTATTTTACAGTCGAGTAGTTCACCTTTTACTTGTAGACACCTTTTATATTCTATATCACGAGTTTTTGGAATTTTACAGTTGAGTAGTTCATTTTGTTCACCCTTCACTTGTTGACATCTTTTAAATTCAATATTACTTTCTGTACTTGAATGCCAAATATTCTCAAAGGTTTCAAACAGATTACTTGGCTGCCTGCTCTGTGACATGTTTAATTCAACTGAAAGAATAGAAGTTCAACAGCCTGGATAAGTACAGTCAATAATTGCCTATTATTTAAATGCAGAATAATCACAGGTAAATATTGTAATATTTCAGCCTTTAGTCATTAGCACAGTTGCAACTGACACTATCTGATTGATTGATTGATAAAGATCAAGCCACCTAAGAGATGGCACGGGCATGAATAGCCTGTAAAGGACACTATCTGATGTTGTTGTTGTTAAAGATTTAGCTCCTCAGGACGAAGTGTCCATGTAGCACGGGCTATGGTGAGCCCGTAATTGAGTTTGGTTATACATGATAACCTTTTTCCTGTAATATTTGGGTCTAAGTTTAAAATGGAGGAAGAGACTTCTCCTTTTTTCCTGCTTATTTATCACTTCTGTTTTAGTACACTGGTTTTAATCTTGTTTTATTAACATTATCTTGGTGGCAGATGTAGATGCAGAATGCTCACTAAAGAGTCCCATTCCTCAATAGCTTTTCTAATCATTGTAGTCGTGGTGGAATGTGCATCTAATGCAGCTGCTGTCGTTGGATTAATGTTGAGTTTGATGCCAGGGGTTCAGTAGCTTGACATTCCAATAAGTAGGTAGATAGTGGCGCCTCTGCTTCAGTTTCACAGATGTGACACTCTAACTATTGGGTTCATTACCTCCCAGCAGCACTTGTAACCAAGTCTGAGTCTGTGTATGGCTACTGCAATGTCTCTGGATATATTTTTGCCAGGCTTGAAAGAGGAGTAACCAGTAGCTTGTTCGTACCATATCGCAGTGGATCTTCCTTCCGCTACTTTGGCTCGGTGGCGACTTTTGATAGTTGAGAATATTTTCTTCTTGATTTGCTCCTTTATCTGTGAGAAACTTGGAGGTATTTGAACCTGTACAGCAGGTAGAGCAGTGGCAGTTTTTGCTAGTGAGTCTGCCTTTTCATTACCATCTATGCCAATGTGACTTGGTATCCAATTTAGGGTGATTGACAGCCCTCGATTACGGGCACTTTTCCTATATGTTGAATTTCTGTGAGGAGTTGTATATTATCTCTGTGCTGACTGGATAACAATGCCTGGAGCGAAGATTTAGTCTGTATGAATGATGACATCATGTAAATTATTCTCATTTGTATAGTTTATTGCCTCCTTTAGGGCATTTAGTTCTGTTTGCAATGTTGAGCACCCACTATTTATGCTCCAGTACGCTTCATGGTTTGTAGTGTAAACTGCTGCCCCAGCAGAACCTTTTTCTTGATCAACTGAACCGTCTGTGAAGATGTGAGTCGTTGTGGGTCTAGAGATAGTTTCCATTTGTTGCTCTATTACTTCCTTGAGCCTCTGCGGGTCACATGCTGATTTTTTACTGGTAATCTTTCAATGATTATCTTTAGATTCGATTCTTCCCATGGAGGAGGCTGTCGATAGTGTTGATATGGTCTATCTTCCTCTTCGTTTTTAATGGCCCATTTCAGGTTCATTTTTTCTAAAATCTTGACCACATTATCCATCCATGAGCTTGTTCTATACTGTAGCTTTTTCTGAAAGGATCTCTGTATGCTGTCTTTGATTGACAGCCTGGCGGTTGTTCCAGTAAGTTTTCCTATTATGGTGGCTATCCTTTGTTTCATCCTGTTTTCTAATGCTGGTAAATTTGTTTCCATTCTAAGGTTCTCTCTACGCGTCCATATAGGTGCTCCCAGCATTGTTCTCAGAGCATCATTTTGAGACACTTCCAGTTTCTCCCATTGGTT
The DNA here is from genome assembly GCF_040958095.1 of Procambarus clarkii. Taxonomy (NCBI): domain Eukaryota; kingdom Metazoa; phylum Arthropoda; class Malacostraca; order Decapoda; family Cambaridae; genus Procambarus; species Procambarus clarkii. Next base: position 24,368,061 of record NC_091175.1, read on the forward strand.
ATCACTGAGGGATGTAAGAGCAGGAGCAGCATAGTCGATGAGTGACTTAACTGCTTGAACGTAGTACATTTTGAATGCTGGTAGAGATGCACCCTCTCTAAGACTTGTCAGAAAGCGCAAAACTGAGTTTCAGCGTTGCCGAAGATATTCAATTTTTTGAGTGAATTTCAACTGGTTGTCTATTATGACTCCTAGGTATTGAAAAGAGGTAACCCACTCAATTTCTTGTCCTTGTATTGCCAGTCTGATGTCTTGAGTTCTCATTTTAACGGCCATTGCTTTTGTTTTATTGCTGTTTATTTTCACTACTATGCGATCCGCGTCCCTGCTGATAATATCTAGGCATTTTTGTGCATGGTTCCTTGCGCCTTTGCCATTGATGATGACCACAAAGTCGTCTGCATAGTTAAGAAGTTTGGCTTTTGGTAGCTTGAGCTTCATGAATTGTTCCATGAGACAGTTGAAGAGGAAGAGGCATTCTGTGATTCCAACACCTTTTCTGAAAGCAAACATATTTTGGTGTAGTGGATTGGCTTTCCATTCAATTCGATTAAGGGCCATTCTTTCTGCAGTTTTGGCCAGACAGCTTGTTAATGAGATGGGTCTTGGATTTCCTGGGTCTTTAGGTTTTGGAATGGGAACTATAATTGCACTGTTCCAAGAGAGTGGTCGGGTTCTTGTCACCCATACTCTGTTGATGAGATTCAAGAAGGCTTCTTCACCCTTTTCTCCTAGCTTGGCTAGCATGTTGTAAGTGATTTTGTCCTCGCCTGGAGCTGTATTTTTAGTTTTCTTTGTAGCACTTCTGAGTTCTTTCAGATTGAAAGGTTGGTCTAGTTCGTCAGGTAAGGCTAAAGCATCATCTATTTTTATCCATCTTGCTGCTTGAAGTCTTTGTTGGTGAGTCAGAGTTGCTTGAGGAAGTTGAGTGGAACTGGCTCTTGAAGCAAATAGGTTTGCTAGCCTTTCTGCTTCTTGCTTTGGATGAACATGGTGCGGCGGAGCGAAAGGCGATTTTCCTTTGGCCTTGTTGATCTGCCTCCAGATGTCGCCCAAGGACGTATGCTGATTTAGCTTGGCACACCCCTCGAGCCATTTTTCTTCTCTGATTTTTGCTGTTGTGCACATGATCACCTTCGTGCACATGATCTCGGACTGCTCTAAGAAGTCCTAGATTAGCTTCGGTTCTATCTCTTCTGAAATTCTTTCGTGCACGATTTAATCTGTTATGTAGCTCTTTGATCCTATCACAGTAATACCAATGGTCCTTGTGTTGTTGGGTAATTGTTTTCCTCTTGGGGATGGCGTGATTTGCTGCTCTATTTACTAAATCTTTTACCATTTCTTCGGTGTTGTCAGGAGAAGTGTAGTTTTGGTGCCAAGTTTCAAGAGCTTCCTGAAACTTCGTCCAATCTGCCTTGATAAAGTCCCATCCGGGCTCGGGAGCTGGAGGTGTAGGAGGTAATGCTATATTAATAACTGTTTTTGTAGCAAAGTCATCACTAGTCAGAACATGATCCACTGACCAATGACACAACTCATAAATACTGGTGGAGACAAACGTGGGATCCAGCTTTCCCTCACCAGTGTGGGTTGGTTCCGTCGAATTAAGCAGACTGATTTCTTGCTCTTTATCCAAAAGATGTTCAATATGTCTTCCGTTGGCGTCGGTTCTTGGTGAATCAAGTAGTAATTCACTATGAGCGTTGAAGTCACCAGAGATGATAGTAGGTGTAGTGACTGCTATTTCAAAGATTGTTGAGAGATCCATGTCATGTTCTCTCTGGCTCTTGTATACATTGAAGATGGACAGCGTTGAGTTCCTCATAGTGAGCTTAACTCCCATAATTTCGACGTTCTCGCCACAGTTGGGCAGGTCTGTGATTGCCGTGGCATTGATATGATTTCTTACTGTAATTGAATGCCTCTGGTGCCACCTTGTGCCATAGGGCAGTGGAATCCTTTTTATCCTGGGATATTGAAATATCTGCCAGTCCTGGTGAGTGTTTCTTTGAAGTAGAACAATATCAATGCTATCCTTGAGAAGCACTGCTCTGAGTGTTTGTACTTTGCTTTTGAATCCTTGAATATTTCATTGCATAATTTTGAGATTGTCCATTTTTCCGTTATAGTGGAATCATTGAGTCCATGGTTTTTACAGTACTGGTTTTCCCGACCGTTTGTGTCTTCTTGGCTGGAGTGGAGACTTTCTTCTTGGCGGGTGAGGAGACTCCTGGTTGGGCCGAAGCGCCCCTGCTACATCCAGCCACTGGGATACTCGATGATGCAGGGATCATCATTCCTGCCTGGGAGGTCCCGGAGGCAATTGCAGGCATGTTCGCCCTGCCGGCCCGATCCATTCTGTTGCTTTCTCTCAGTGGAAAAGCGCCCCCCTGCCCCCTCCAGTTGTTGGAGGCCCCGTCCTTGCCCAGACCAGAAGGACCCAGCGCCAGACTGTTGCTGATCTTCATTTATTCGGACTTGCCGAGGGGTGTACCACTGGCTTTTTACCGAGGGTCTGGTCGATTGGGGTCTAGAAGTTGTTACTTTGGGGGTCTGAGTTGATCCGAAAGCTAGTATTCTTTTTACCCTTTCTGGACATCGTTTGTTCCAGGCGTGATGTGTATCCCCGCAGTTCGGGCATTTTGCTTTCGTTTGTTTGCCTTCTTTGTGCAGATTCTTGCATATGTCGGTATTGTGGAGCTCGCTACATACACCACATCGTTCCGGGCCTTTGCAGCCATCTTTGTGTTGGCCGAAGCGCTGACATCTGTAACAGCGCATGGGTTCTTGGTTGTACAGTCTCAGCCTGAATTGACCATAGATGCCAACACTCAGAGTGTTGATGCGAGGTCCTTTTATTGTTACAAGAACCTGTCTTGTTTCAATATTGTTGTGCTTGCATCTTTCCGCCGTTGTGACATTTGTGTATTCTAGGAGTCTGTTTGCATGAACTTCGACCGGGAAATTTTGAACTATCATTTTGGTGATTTTTTCTTCTGGTTTCAGTTTAACTAGGTGTTCTGAGTTCCTGAGGTTCCTGTTATTTATAATATATATAAATGATTTAGATTCAGGTTTGAGTAGCAACATTTGCAAATTTGCCGATGATACAAAAATCGGCAGGGAAATTAACACACAAGAAGAAGACTCACTATCACTTCAAGTTGATCTAAATAGGGTTTTGAAATGGTCACAGGATTGGCAGATGCAGTTTAATGCTGATAAATGTAAAGTTTTGAGGCTAGGTAATGATGATAGAGTTACAAGATACGAGCTAGATGGTGTTGAGATTGCAAAGTCGAATTGCGAAAGGGATCTGGGAGTTATGATAAGTAAGAATTTAAAACAAAAGGATCAATGCATGAATGTTCGTAATTAGGCAAATAGGTCACTGGGATTTATTAATTAGTAACAAGACGTTAGTAACAAGCGTTAGTAACAAGACACCTGGTGTGATTCTTCAGCTATATCTTGCTCTGGTTAGGCCCCATTTAGATTATACAGTTCAGTTTTGGTCGCCTTACTATAGAATGGATATAAATTCACTTGAACGTGTCCAGCGTACGATGACTAAGTTAATTCCCCAAATTAGAACCCTTTCATATGAAGAAAGATTAACAAAGCTTAAGTTGCATTCACTGGAAAGGCGAAGAGTTAGGGGTGACATGATATAAGTTTACAAGTGGATGAACAGACATAACAAAGGAGTTGTGAAAGACAGGGGCCTTAAGAAGACTTTGATAAAGCCGCCTTCAAACGCCATAGCAACTTCTAATTCATTTGACGTTTTGGAGGACGAGTGCTGTGGTGAGACTGCGGATCGCGCAAAAGGGAAAGCAACGAAGAGAAAGGAAGCGCAGGCCCCTCAGAAAGTAAAGGAAGTACCTAAGCAAACATTAGTTGTGGGAGATTCCCAGATAAGGTATTTGGATAGAGCGTTTTGTGCTAGAGATAGGGGGAACAGGTTAAGGGTTTGCTATCCCGGAGCTGGCATTGGTGATATTATAAACAACATGAATGATATTATGGCTGGTAATGGGAACAATCCCATTATTTGCATTAGCGTGGGAGGAAATGATGTTGGTCGAGTTAGGAGTGAGGAACTGATTCAGAGGTATAAAACAGCCATAGAATTAGTTAGGAGCAAGGGAGGAATCCCGATCATATGTGGCATTCTTCCAAGAAAGGGAGTGGGAAATGAATGGATATCGAGGGCACTTGGTGTCAATTGCCGGCTGGAAAGATATTGCAAATCAAATGCAATATCTTTCATAGACAACTGGGAACACTTCTATGGAAGAAATGAAATGTATGCTCGTGATGGGGTGCATCTATCGAGAGCTGGGGTGTTACGAACCCGGATCCAGCGTCCGAGCCTGGAGCAGTGACAAACACGCCATCTGTGGGTCAGCTCCCGAAACCCCCGCCAAACGAACGACGACACCTAGTGAGGACAGCGTGTACTGGCCTCGAGGACCAGTTTCCAGTCTGGTTCAGCGCTCAACACCGCCGCTCCTGACCTCTGGTGAGGTGGTGCTCCGACGACAGCGCCATCTATGGACTGGATACGTCAGGTGTTAGTATCTGAGCCTGTGAGTGTGGTGTTTTAGTGTCCCTGTTATTGATGACGTGTCTGCTTACAGAGCCGACCTGGGACCACTGTGTTGAAGGTGGAGTCAGTCTACCCGAGGCAGCCAGTCTCCATACTGTGAAGTTTGCTGCAGCTGTTGTGACGTCGTCCCCCCGGAAGAACACTGTGGTGTGTTAAGCCTGCCAGTGGAGTGGCAGTGAAAGGATTTACCCGGGACCGACGGTTGGAGACGATAATCCACTGGGGTATTGAGGACAGGAGGGTGATTGGTGATATCACACGAGACTCCTGTCTAGGGCGTACCCCTTTTATCGTTCGTGGAGTGGCCGTACCAGCCTTGGTGGCTCAGTACCTGCCAGCAGACCTGCTGGACGTGTGGTTGACGGCCTCCACGACGGTGCCCCCAGTGGACCTGTGTTGTGGCTGACCTGTGGCCAGGGTAGGCTCGGCGTTCTCAGAGGACACGTCTTGAGGCCACGATGAAAGCACCGCGGACTCAGCACCTAGCTTCTTAATCAAGAGTCTTCAGCAGAAGACTAGATTGTGCACGATCCCCTTGTAAAGTGTTAATACCCCTCCCCCTTGTGTACTCTTTTATTCTATATATTTAAACGGTGATGGTGAACATTATATTATATTAAGTTCTTAGCTTTCTTTCCCTACTCCCTTTAAGTTACTTGCGTCACGGATCTCATCCCTTGAAAGCCTCTACTGGCTTGGGGTCGGATATATATATCTTCCTCTAACAACATCAGAGTGAGAACCCCGTTGCGTCCCGAGAGGGCCGTAACATAATTGGCATCCCCAGCGGGATCCGTCCCCTTGTTAAGTATGTTTGACAGGGGTGGTGAAGTGGCGTAATCCCTGTAAATAATTCCCCCTGTGTGACGATTGTGACGTTATACGTCCTGTGCGGTTCTAAAGAGTGACTTAAGTGCGATATTGTGCAGTGCGGTGCTCGCTGTGATTAAGCGATTAAGTGCAATATTGACTAGTGCGGTGCTCAGTGATTCAGTGCAATATTGTAGAGCGAAGTATTCGCTTGGACTCAGTGCAATATTGGGTAGTGTGGTGCCCGAAGTGATTACGTGCAATATTGGCAAGTGCAGTGTTTGGTGCGATAAAGTGCAGTATTGGCGTAGAACGTGTAAGCGGTGTGTTAAGTGCTAGTTGAGTGTTCCATCTGTGACAATGGCAGAAAAAGCTACCATCGATGATCTGGACGATGTTCAGGCTTTTCTGAATAGAGTGGACTGTCTTGCCAGATTAAAGTATCTGAGCAAACCAGAGCTTGTACTAGTGAGCGCCTACCTGGAGATAAAGATCCGTGCCAGTGATTCCCGTGTGGAGATCTTGTCCAAGGTTCACCGGCACCTGAAGGCAGAAGAGAAACAGGAAGGCGAGACTCCTAGTACAAGGGAAGGTGAGGATATAGCTTCCATGGAAAAGGAAGATAAGGGCAGCGACGTTGACAGTGATGCAGGTGAGCTGAATATAAGCTTGCTAACTGTCAAAATGCGTGCCTTGGAAATTAATCGAGAAATAGAGTGGAAGAAATTAGAAATGGAAAGAGAAAGACAAGATAAAGAATTGGCGATGAGGCGTTTAGAATTAGAAAGAGAAGAAAGAAGAGAAGAACGAGAAAGAGAGAGAGAAGAACGAGAAAGAGAAGAGAGACGAGAGAGAGAAGAACGAGAGCGAGAAAGGGAGGAAAGACAGAGACAACATGAACTAGAAGTATTACGACTAGGCGCTGGACAGAGACAAACTGGAGTAAGCGGTTTCGATCCGGTAAGGAATATCAAAATGGTCCCCAAATTCAACGAGAGAGAAGTTTCGAAGTTCTTCGCAGCCTTCGAGAAAGTCGCTGCCTCTTTGGAGTGGCCAAGGGAGAATTGGGCCATCATGATACAGTCAGTTTTGACTGGGAAGGCCCAAATTGCCTACTCTACGTTATCCCTTGACGACTCCGGCGATTACGATATGGTGAAGAAAGTGGTGCTCATGGCGTACCAATTGGTACCTGAGGCATATAGGCAAAAGTTCAGAAACCTGAAGAAGACCTCAGAGCACACGTTCACCGAATTCGCTACAATCAAGGAGCGACTTTTCCAGGAATGGTGTGCCTCTCGGAAGGTGGAGACCAGGGAAGACCTCGAACAGCTGATTCTGCTCGAAGACTTCAAGGATTGTTTGTCTGGAGACCTCAAGACGTACTTAGAGGAACAGCAGGTGGAGACCTTGAGTGCAGCAGCCACCATGGCTGAAGAATATATCCTGACTCATAGGCCGTCTGCTAAGTACGTCCCAAGGAATTACCAGCGCCGGTTCGACAGACCTCATGATGAAGAAGAAAGACCCGTCCCACAAAGTGCTAAGAAGACGCCCCCAAGTAGCCCTCGAAGGACTAGTCCTAGTAGTCCGAAACACCGGAGTCCAAGGAGGAATATGGTGTGCTGGACTTGTGGGCAGAAAGGGCATATAGCTGCTAGGTGCCGAGGCAGAAGAGGTGGCAGCGCACGGAGGGAGGTGATGATGATGAGCTGTGTTACACCACCAGTAGGAAACCAGTCTACGACGACGCAGGAAGGACCAAGTTTGTTGGCCCCTCACACTTCAACTGGGTATGTAACGAGTGATCATACTGGTAGATCAATTGTAGTGCTCAGAGATAGTGGAGCAGCCCAGTCCCTGATCGTGAAGAGCTCGTTACCCGAGGGAGTAAGTGTGGACGGGAGACGACAGGTTGTCCTGGTTGGGTTTCCGAGAACGCAGTATATCGCCCCCTTAGTGCCAGTACATCTTGACTCGCCTTATTTCAGCGGCACAAGTGAGTTGGCAGTAGTCGATACCCTCCCTGTGGCTGGGATTGACGTGGTACTAGCCAACGACTTGGTGACAGATTGGAGCATCAATCTTCCCAAGGTTGCGGACGAGTCTACCGGAACAGCACGGTCTGAGGTAACAGGCAATGGTAATGTCCAGGTAAAGACAGACCCGGATGTAAACATATTTAATTTGTCCTCTCACCCGCAGATCGACGATATTCTAGCAGTGTCTCCTGATTCTCTCGACGAGGAACATGAAGTCAAGAAGGCAGAGGTACCTGAGCAAGAAGAGAGGCCTTGTGTGCGGGCACCCACGGATACCAACGAGTCTGGAGCGAAGGCGGATGTGTGCTTGCGGTATGGCAAGTTACAGCATGTAGTGAACCAGCCAGAGATTCCCCAGACGTCAGAGGTAGGTGCGGTGTGTTCAAAAGGTCTAGTGCCCTCTTCGGTCCAAGCCAGGCGTGTGGATGTGGCCGGCTATGGACATGACTGGCTCGGGAAGCTTATCCCTCAATTGGCCTCATGTTTCTTAGCGATACTTTGTTTGATTCTCGTATGTGTTCTCGTTTGTGCTCTCAGTGAGGACCGGTGGACGACCCGACGAATGATGGCTCCCATGAACATCGCGAAGAGGTCCCAGGGATTGGAGATTTGTACTGCAAGTGTTGCAGTTGAAGAAGGGACCTGGGAGGTAATAGATGATACAGGAGGTACGATATGTGATAATATGAGTGACTGTTTCCGACAGGTTGACACTCCCCGCGTGACTGCTGAGCCTCAACACAGCGTTATACGGAACGTTGGTCGACCTGACGGGGGCAGAGCGAATGCCATCTTCGGTGAGCAAGCAGCCCTGTTGGAACTAGGTGTGGGCCTAGTAGAGGAGTGTATAGTAAGTACTGACTTGCCCATTGTCGCTATCACTCTGAATTATCAGACCCCAGTATTCCAGGTTCCTGTCTCCCTGAAGGACCATCGGACCGGCACCAGAAATGCCGTCTGTGATCAGCCGTCATCGGTGCCTCGACGCAGAGAAGTGTCGAGTCACCCTAGATCGTGTCTACACGGATCCTTACTAGAGAGGTGTGAGATGATGCCCCTGTTTGCCATCGCAGAGGAGGTGTGGAAGATTACGTCAGGCAGATCATTGCCTTCTATCTGCAAGTTCCCGTTGTGCCGGAAATGGCTAGTAGAAAAGTCAAGACAACCTCATCACTCCAGTTCATAGTATAAGTAAGTCCATTTGGAGTTGTGTCGCCGTACTAATTTGGTTTGTGTTTCTTTTGATAGAACCCCAAACCAAATTCTTTTTGGTGGGGAGGTGTTACGAACCCGGATCCAGCGTCCGAGCCTGGAGCAGTGACAAACACGCCATCTGTGGGTCAGCTCCCGAAACCCCCGCCAAACGAACGACGACACCTAGTGAGGACAGCGTGTACTGGCCTCGAGGACCAGTTTCCAGTCTGGTTCAGCGCTCAACACCGCCGCTCCTGACCTCTGGTGAGGTGGTGCTCCGACGACAGCGCCATCTATGGACTGGATACGTCAGGTGTTAGTATCTGAGCCTGTGAGTGTGGTGTTTTAGTGTCCCTGTTATTGATGACGTGTCTGCTTACAGAGCCGACCTGGGACCACTGTGTTGAAGGTGGAGTCAGTCTACCCGAGGCAGCCAGTCTCCATACTGTGAAGTTTGCTGCAGCTGTTGTGACGTCGTCCCCCCGGAAGAACACTGTGGTGTGTTAAGCCTGCCAGTGGAGTGGCAGTGAAAGGATTTACCCGGGACCGACGGTTGGAGACGATAATCCACTGGGGTATTGAGGACAGGAGGGTGATTGGTGATATCACACGAGACTCCTGTCTAGGGCGTACCCCTTTTATCGTTCGTGGAGTGGCCGTACCAGCCTTGGTGGCTCAGTACCTGCCAGCAGACCTGCTGGACGTGTGGTTGACGGCCTCCACGACGGTGCCCCCAGTGGACCTGTGTTGTGGCTGACCTGTGGCCAGGGTAGGCTCGGCGTTCTCAGAGGACACGTCTTGAGGCCACGATGAAAGCACCGCGGACTCAGCACCTAGCTTCTTAATCAAGAGTCTTCAGCAGAAGACTAGATTGTGCACGATCCCCTTGTAAAGTGTTAATACCCCTCCCCCTTGTGTACTCTTTTATTCTATATATTTAAACGGTGATGGTGAACATTATATTATATTAAGTTCTTAGCTTTCTTTCCCTACTCCCTTTAAGTTACTTGTGTCACGGATCTCATCCCTTGAAAGCCTCTACTGGCTTGGGGTCGGATACATATATCTTCCTCTAACAACATCAGAGTGAGAACCCCGTTGCGTCCCGAGAGGGCCGTAACATGGGGTTGTTGCTGTTGCGAACTCGTTGGAAGAAGTGGTTAGAGGTGTTTGTTTGGGTTTAAACTGTTAGTAGATAGAGGTATGGGAATTGATTTGGAGGAAGGAGGTAATAAAAGTATGTGTTTGTGGGAGAAAGGAATTGGCAAAACGATCAGGGAAAGAGAAGGTCCGCAAAATAACAATTCACTTAGGGTGTATTACACTAACAGCAGAAGTCTAAGAAATAAAATTAACGAATTAAATGCTCTTGTCTGCACAGAAAAAATAGATATTATTGCACTTACCGAAACGTGGATGAATGTAGAAAATAGAGAACTATTAGCTGAATATCAAATATATGGATTTAAACTATTTCACACAGATAGATATATTAGACGAGGAGGTGGAGTAGCCATATATGTTAGGGACAATTTGAAATGTAGTCTCAAAGAGGGAATCAAAACAGAGCCACACACAGAAACTATTTGGATAGAATTAAACGAAAAAGCTAATAATATTATAATAGGAGTTATATATAGGCCACCAAATTTAGACAGAATGGAAGCAAAGCACCTATGGGATGAAATATCTAGAGCATCTAGATCTAACAGTATTTATGTCATGGGTGACTTTAATTTTAGCGGAATAAACTGGTTGAACAAAACAGGGAATAGTGAAGCAGAAGATTTTCTAGAATTAATTGACGATTGCTTTCTTACGCAACACATTAAGGAACCAACACGGGAAAATAATATTTTAGATTTAGTGTTAACTAACAGGGAAACGCAAATTAATGACATCGAAATAGGGAGTGAGCTAGGGAGCAGTGATCACAAAGAAATCAGATTTAGCATAGAATGGAATAGACCAGTAGGAGAAAATTCTGTTAAAGTGCCAGATTTTCGAAAAGCTGATTTTAATAGCCTAAGAAATTTTTTGGGTCAAATTGATTGGAAAGTCTTGGGTATGGGGTGTGGGCCGGACTTGGAGCGAGACATGAACCCAGCGATAGGTGACTTAAATGGGGATTTCGATGTGGATTCAATATATAACTTATTTATGAATATTCTAAACAAAGCACAGGAACGTAGTATACCATACAAATTGAATAGATCGAATACTAAAGACCCAAAGTGGATAACAAAGAATTTGAAGAACCTTATAGGTAAAAAGAGAGCTTGGTACAAAAAGATTAAAAATGGGGAGGTCACTTTAGAACAGGAATTCGTACAACTGGTTAGAAATGTTAAAAAAGAGATAAGGAAAGCAAAAAGAAACTATGAAGTTCGCATAGCAGGGCAAGCAAAGACAAATCCTAAAGGGTTTTTTCAGTTATATCGTACTAAGACTAGGGAAAGGATAGGTCCATTAAAAACTGAGACAGGTCAAATAACAGATAGTGATGAAGAGATGAGTAGTATTTTTAATAAATATTTTGTATCTGTATTTACTAAAGAGGAACTTAACAATATGCCTTCAGCCGAACAAGTCTATGTGGGTGGGGACGAGGACAGGTTGACGAGTTTAGCAGTTACCAGGGAGGATGTTCTTAAACAAATAGTAAAACTTAAACCAAACAAATCCCCAGGGCCGGATGAAGTGTTTGCCAGGGTGCTTAAAGAATGCAAAGAGGAGCTTTGTGACCCACTGTCAACCATATTTAATAAATCAATAGAGTCAGGCAGAGTGCCAGAGTTTTGGAAAGTTGCTAATGTGATACCAGTTTTTAAGAAAGGAGATAGATCACTTGCGTCTAACTATCGACCAATTAGCCTAACGTCTATTGTGGGAAAGTTACTCGAATCTATAATAGCAAATAAAATTCGTCTTCATCTTGAAAAACATAAATTAATAATTGAGTCGCAACATGGTTTTATAAATGGCCGTTCATGTTTAACAAATTTGTTATCTTTTTATTCTAGCATTGTTGAGGCAGTTGATAGTGGTAAGGATTGCGATGTTGTATACCTTGACTTTAGCAAAGCTTTTGATACAGTGCCACATGAAAGACTGATTAATAAGATAGAGTCTCATGGTATTGGGGGTGCTATATTAAGCTGGATTAGGGCATGGCTATACCAAAGGAAACAGAGAGTTAGTATAAATGGAATCAAGTCAGAGTGGGAAAATGTTGTAAGTGGAGTGCCTCAAGGCTCTGTCCTGGGACCTCTGTTGTTTATAATAAGAACATAAGAACAAAGGTAACTGCAGAAGGCCTATTGGCCCATACGAGGCAGCTCCTATTCTATAACCACCCAATCCCACTCATATACTTGTCCAACCCGCGCTTGAAACAATCGAGGGACCCCACCTCCACCACGTTACGCGGCAATTGGTTCCACAAATCTACAACCCTGTTACTGAACCAGTATTTACCCAAGTCTTTCCTAAATCTAAACTTATCCAATTTATACCCATTGTTTCGTGTTCTGTCCTGTGTTGATACTTTTAATACCCTATTAATATCCCCCTTGTTATGTCCATTCACCCACTTGTAAACCTCTATCATGTCGCCCCTAGCTCTTCGCCTTTCCAGTGAATGCAACTTAAGCTTTGTTAATCTTTCTTCATATGAAAGATTTCTAATTTGGGGAATTAACTTAGTCATCCTACGCTGGACACGTTCAAGTGAATTTATATCCATTCTATAATATGGCGACCAAAACTGAACTGCATAATCTAAATGGGGCCTAACTAGAGCAAGATATAGCTTGAGAACCACACCAGGTGTCTTGTTACTAACGCTGCGATTAATAAATCCAAGTGTCCGATTTGCCCCATTACGAACATCCACGCATCGATCCCCCTGCCCCAAATTCCTACCATTCCTATTCCTATTCCTACCATTTATATAATATATATAAATGATTTAGATTCAGGTTTGAGTAGCAACATTTGCAAATTTGCCGATGATACGAAAATCGGTAGGGAAATTAATTCGGAGGAGGACTCACTATCACTTCAAGTTGATCTAGATAGGGTTTTGAAATGGTCAAAGGATTGGCAGATGCAGTTTAATGCTGATAAATGTAAAGTTCTGAGGTTAGGTAATGATGATAGAGTTACAAGATACGAGCTAGATGGTGTTGTGATTGCGATGTCGGATTGCGAAAGGGATCTGGGAGTTATGATTAGTAAGAATTTAAAACAAAAGGATCAATGCATAAATGTTCGTAATAAGGCAAATCGGACACTTGGATTTATTAATCGCAGCGTTAGTAACAAGACACCTGGTGTGGTTCTCAAGCTATATCTTGCTCTAGTTAGGCCCCATTTAGATTATGCAGTTCAGTTTTGGTCGCCATATTATAGAATGGATATAAATTCACTTGAACGTGTCCAGCGTAGGATGACAAAGTTAATTCCCCAAATTAGAAATCTTTCATATGAAGAAAGATTAACAAAGCTTAAGTTGCATTCACTGGAAAGGCGAAGAGTTATGGGCGACATGATAGAGGTTTACAAGTGGGTGAATGGACATAACAAGGGGGATATTAATAGGGTATTAAAAGTATCAACACAGGACAGAACACGAAACAATGGGTATAAATTGGATAAGTTTAGATTTAGGAAAGACTTGGGTAAACACTGGTTCAGTAACAGGGTTGTAGATTTGTGGAACCAATTGCCGCGTAACGTGGTGGAGGTGGGGTCCCTCGATTGTTTCAAGCGCGGGTTGGACAAGTATATGAGTGGGATTGGGTGGTTATAGAATAGGAGCTGCCTCGTATGGGCCAATAGGCCTTCTGCAGTTACCTTTGTTCTTATGTTCTTATGTTCTTATATTAATAAGGTATTAAAAGTATCAACACAAGACAGAACACGAAACAATGGTATAAATTGGATAAGTTTAGATTTAGTAAAGACTTGGGTAAATACTGGTTCAGTAACAAGGTTGTTGATTTGGGGAACCAATTGCCGCATAACGTGGTGGAGGTAGGGTACCTCGATTGTTTCAAGCGCGGGTTGAACAAGTATATGAGTGGGATTGGGAGGTTATAGATAGGAGCTGCCTCGTATGGGCCAATAGGCCTTCTGCAGTTACCTTTGTTCTTATAGCAACCCCAATATCATGAGCCTCTATCCTTTTAATCAGTCTTTCATGTGGCACTGTATCGAAAGCTTTGCTAAAGTCAAGGTACAGAACTTCACAATCCTTACCACTATCAACTGCCTCATCTATGCTGGAATAAAAAGATAACAAATTTGTTAAACATGAACATGAATTTGTGAAACCATGTTGCGACTCCTTTATTAATTTGTGTTTTTGCAGATGAAGACGAATTTTATTTGCAATTATCGATTCAAGTAACTTTCCCACAATAGACGTTAGGCTAATTGGTCGATAGTTTGATGCAAGTGATCTATCTCCTTTCTTAAAAATTGGTATCACATTAGCAACTTTCCATTACTCTGGCACTCTGCCTAACTCTATTGATTTATTAAATATGGTTGACAGTGATTCGGAAAGCTCCTCTTTGCATTCTTTAAGCACCCTGGCAAACACTTCATCCGGCCCTGGGGATTTGTTTGGTTTGAGTTTAACTATTTGTTTAATTACATCCTCCCTGGTAACTGCTACTCTAGTCAACCTGTCCTCGTCCCCACCCACATAGACTTGTTCGGCTGAAGGCATATTGTTAAGTTCTTCTTTAGTAAATACAGATATAAAATATTTGTTAAAAATACTACTAATCTCCTTGTCATTATCCGTTATTTGACCTGTCTCAGATTTTAATGGACCTATCCTTTCCCTAGTCTTAGTTCGATATAACTGAAAAAAAACTTCAGGATTTGACTTTGCTTGCTCTGTTATGCGAACTTCATAGTTTCTTTTTGCTTTCCTAATCTCATTTTTAACATTTCTAAGCAGTTGTATGAATTCCTGTTCTAAACTGACTTCCCCATTCTTAATCCTTTTGTACCAAGCTTTCTTTTAAGAAGAACATAAGAAGAACATAAGAACAAAGGTAACTGCAGAAGGCCTATTGGCCCATACGAGGCAGCTCCTATTCTATAACCACCCAATCCCACTCATATACTTGTCCAACCCGTGCTTGAAACAATCGAGGGACCCCACCTCCACAATGTTACGCGGCAATTGGTTCCACAAATCAACAACCCTGTTACTGAACCAGTATTTACCCAAGTCTTTCCTAAATCTAAACTTATCCAATTTATATCCATTGTTTCGTGTTCTGTCCTGTGTTGATACTTTTAATACCCTATTAATATCCCCCCGGTTATGTCCATTCATCCACTTGTAAACCTCTATCATGTCACCCCTAACTCTTCGCCTTTCCAGTGAATGCAACTTAAGCTTTGTTAATCTTTCTTCATATGAAAGATTTCTAATTTGGGGAATTAACTTAGTCATCCTACGCTGGACACGTTCAAGTGAATTTATATCCATTCTATAATATGGCGACCAAAACTGAACTGCATAATCTAAATGGGGCCTAACTAGAGCAAGATATAGCTTGAGAACCACACCAGGTGTCTTGTTACTAACGCTGCGATTAATTAATTTGCCTTATTACGATTTGCCTTATCCGATTTGCCTTATTACGAACATTTATGCAATGATCCTTTTGTTTTAAATTCTTACTAATCATAACTCCCAGATCCCTTTCGCAATCCGACTTCGCAATCACAACACCATCTAGCTCGTATCTTGTAACTCTATCATCATTACCTAACCTCAGAACTTTACATTTATCAGCATTAAACTGCATCTGCCAATCCTTTGACCATTTCAAAACCCTATCTAGATCAACTTGAAGTGATAGTGAGTCCTCCTCCGAATTAATTTCCCTACCGATTTTCGTATCATCGGCAAATTTGCAAATGTTGCTACTCAAACCTGAATCTAAATCATTTATATATATTATAAACAACAGAGGTCCCAGGACAGAGCCTTGAGGCACTCCACTTACAACATTTTCCCACTCTGACTTGATTCCATTTATACTAACTCTCTGTTTCCTTTGGTATAGCCATGCCCTAATCCAGCTTAATATAGCACCCCCAATACCATGAGACTCTATTTTTTTAATCAGTCTTTCATGTGGCACTGTATCAAAAGCTTTGCTAAAGTCAAGGTATACAACATCGCAATCCTTACCACTATCAACTGCCTCAACAATGCTAGAATAAAAAGATAACAAATTTGTTAAACATGAACGGCCATTTATAAAACCATGTTGCGACTCAATTATTAATTTATGTTTTTCAAGATGAAGACGAATTTTATTTGCTATTATAGATTCGAGTAACTTTCCCACAATAGACGTTAGGCTAATTGGTCGATAGTTAGACGCAAGTGATCTATCTCCTTTCTTAAAAACTGGTATCACATTAGCAACTTTCCAAAACTCTGGCACTCTGCCTGACTCTATTGATTTATTAAATATGGTTGACAGTGGGTCACAAAGCTCCTCTTTGCATTCTTTAAGCACCCTGGCAAACACTTCATCCGGCCCTGGGGATTTGTTTGGTTTGAGTTTTACTATTTGTTTAAGAACATCCTCCCTGGTAACTGCTAAACTCGTCAACCTGTCCTCGTCCCCACCCACATAGACTTGTTCGGCTGAAGGCATATTGTTAAGTTCCTCTTTAGTAAATACAGATACAAAATATTTATTAAAAATACTACTCATCTCTTCATCACTATCTGTTATTTGACCTGTCTCAGTTTTTAATGGACCTATCCTTTCCCTAGTCTTAGTACGATATAACTGAAAAAAACCTTTAGGATTTGTCTTTGCTTGCCCTGCTATGCGAACTTCATAGTTTCTTTTTGCTTTCCTTATCTCTTTTTTAACATTTCTAACCAGTTGTACGAATTCCTGTTCTAAAGTGACCTCCCCATTTTTAATCCTTTTGTACCAAGCTCTCTTTTTACCTATAAGGTTCTTCAAATTCTTTGTTATCCACTTTGGGTCATTAGTATTCGATCTATTCAATTTGTATGGTATACTACGTTCCTGTGCTTTGTTTAGAATATTCTTAAATAAGTTATATATTGAATCCACATCGAAATCCCCATTTAAGTCACCTATCGCTGGGTTCATGTCTCGCTCCAAGATCGGCCCACACCCCATACCCAAGACTTTCCAATCAATTTGACCCAAAAAATTTCTTAGGCTATTAAAATCAGCTTTTCGAAAATCTGGCACTTTAACAGAATTTTCTCCTACTGGTCTATTCCATTCTATGCTAAATCTGATTTCTTTGTGATCACTGCTCCCTAGCTCACTCCCTATTTCGATGTCATTAATTTGCGTTTCCCTGTTAGTTAATACTAAATCTAAAATATTATTTTCCCGTGTTGGTTCCTTAATGTGTTGCGTAAGAAAGCAATCGTCAATTAATTCTAGAAAATCTTCTGCTTCACTATTCCCTGTTTTGTTCAACCAGTTTATTCCGCTAAAATTAAAGTCACCCATGACATTAGATATTTATTAGACGTATTTGGATAGAACGTTTTGTGCTAGAGATAGGGGGAACAGGTTAAGGGTTTGCTATCCCGGAGCTGGCATTGGTGATATTATAAACAACATGAATGATATTATGGCTGGTAATGGGAACAATCCCATTATTTGCATTAGCGTGGGAGGAAATGATGTTGGTCGAGTCAGGAGTGAGGAACTGATTCAGAGGTATAAAACAGCCATAGAGTTAGTTAGGAGCAAGGGAGGAATCCCGATCATATGTGGCATTCTTCCAAGAAAGGGAGTG
Source organism: Procambarus clarkii (assembly GCF_040958095.1). Taxonomy (NCBI): domain Eukaryota; kingdom Metazoa; phylum Arthropoda; class Malacostraca; order Decapoda; family Cambaridae; genus Procambarus; species Procambarus clarkii. Next base: position 24,385,563 of record NC_091175.1, read on the forward strand.
GGAAATGAATGGATATCGAGGGCACTTGGTGTCAATTGCCGGCTGGAAAGATATTGCAAATCAAATGCAATATCTTTCATTGACAACTGGGAACACTTCTATGGAAGAAATGAAATGTATGCTCGTGATGGGGTGCATCTATCGAGAGCTGGGGTTGTTGCTGTTGCGAACTCGCTAGAAGAAGTGGTTAGAGGTGTTTGTTTGGGTTTAAACTGTTAGTAGATAGAGGTATGGGAATTGATTTGGAGGAAGGAGGTAATAAAAGTATGTGTTTGTGGGAGAAAGGAATTGGCAAAACGATCAGGGAAAGAGAAGGTCCGCAAAATAACAATTACCTTAGGGTATATTACACTAACAGTAGAAGTCTAAGAAATAAAATTAACGAATTAAATGCTCTTGTCTGCACAGAAAAAATAGATATTATTGCACTTACCGAAACGTGGATGAATGTAGAAAATAGAGAACTATTAGCTGAATATCAAATATATGGATTTAAACTATTTCACACAGATAGATATATTAGACGAGGAGGTGGAGTAGCCATATATGTTAGGGACAATTTGAAATGTAGTCTCAAAGAGGGAATCAAAACAGAGCCACACACAGAAACTATTTGGATTGAATTAAACGAAAAAGCTAATAATATTATAATAGGAGTAATATATAGGCCACCAAATTTAGACAGAATGGAAGCAAAGCATCTATGGGATGAAATATCTAGAGCATCTAGATCTAACAGTATTTATGTCATGGGTGACTTTAATTTTAGCGGAATAAACTGGTTGAACAAAACAGGGAATAGTGAAGCAGAAGATTTTCTAGAATTAATTGACGATTGCTTTCTTACGCAACACATTAAGGAACCAACACGGGAAAATAATATTTTAGATTTAGTGTTAACTAACAGGGAAACGCAAATTAATGACATCGAAATAGGGAGTGAGCTAGGGAGCAGTGATCACAAAGAAATCAGATTTAGCATAGAATGGAATAGACCAGTAGGAGAAAATTCTGTTAAAGTGCCAGATTTTCGAAAAGCTGATTTTAATAGCCTAAGAAATTTTTTGGGTCAAATTGATTGGAAAGGCTTGGGTATGGGGTGTGGGCAGGTCTTGGAGCGAGACATGAACCCAGCGATAGGTGACTTAAATGGGGATTTCGATGTGGATTCAATATATAACTTATTTAAGAATATTCTAAACAAAGCACAGGAACGTAGTATACCATACAAATTGAATAGATCGTATACTAATGACCCAAAGTGGATAACAAAGAATTTGAAGAACCTTATAGGTAAAAAGAGAGCTTGGTACAAAAGGATTAAAAATGGGGAGGTCACTTTAGAACGGGAATTCGTACAACTGGTTAGAAATGTTAAAAAAGAGATAAGGAAAGCAAAAAGAAACTATGAAGTTCGCATAGCAGGGCAAGCAAAGACAAATCCTAAAGGGTTTTTTCAGTTATATCGTACTAAGACTAGGGAAAGGATAGGTCCATTAAAAACTGAGACAGGTCAAATAACAGATAGTGATGAAGAGATGAGTAGTATTTTTAATAAATATTTTGTATCTGTATTTACTAAAGAGGAACTTAACAATATGCCTTCAGCCGAACAAGTCTATGTGGGTGGGGACGAGGACAGGTTGACGAGTTTAGCAGTTACCAGGGAGGATGTTCTTAAACAAATAGTAAAACTCAAACCAAACAAATCCCCAGGGCCGGATGAAGTGTTTGCTAGGGTGCTTAAAGAATGCAAAGAGGAGCTTTGTGACCCACTGTCAATCATATTTAATAAATCAATAGAGTCAGGCAGAGTGCCAGAGTTTTGGAAAGTTGCTAATGTGATACCAGTTTTTAAGAAAGGAGATAGATCACTTGCGTCTAACTATCGACCAATTAGCCTAACGTCTATTGTGGGAAAGTTACTCGAATCTATAATAGCAAATAAAATTCGTCTTCATCTTGAAAAACATAAATTAATAATTGAGTCGCAACATGGTTTTATAAATGGCCGTTCATGTTTAACAAATTTGTTATCTTTTTATTCTAGCATTGTTGAGGCAGTTGATAGTGGTAAGGATTGCGATGTTGTATACCTTGACTTTAGCAAAGCTTTTGATACAGTGCCACATGAAAGACTGATTAAAAAAATAGAGTCTCATGGTATTGGGGGTGCTATATTAAGCTGGATTAGGGCATGGCTATACCAAAGGAAACAGAGAGTTAGTATAAATGGAATCAAGTCAGAGTGGGAAAATGTTGTAAGTGGAGTGCCTCAAGGCTCTGTCCTGGGACCTCTGTTGTTTATAATATATATAAATGATTTAGATTCAGGTTTGAGTAGCAACATTTGCAAATTTGCCGATGATACGAAAATCGGTAGGGAAATTAATTCGGAGGAGGACTCACTATCACTTCAAGTTGATCTAGATAGGGTTTTGAAATGGTCAAAGGATTGGCAGATGCAGTTTAATGCTGATAAATGTAAAGTTCTGAGGTTAGGTAATGATGATAGAGTTACAAGATACGAGCTAGATGGTGTTGTGATTGCGAAGTCGGATTGCGAAAGGGATCTGGGAGTTATGATTAGTAAGAATTTAAAACAAAAGGATCAATGCATAAATGTTCGTAATAAGGCAAATCGGACACATAAGAACATAAGAACATAAGAACAAAGGTAACTGCAGAAGGCCTATTGGCCCATACGAGGCAGCTCCTATTCTATAACCACCCAATCCCACTCATATACTTGTCCAACCCGTGCTTGAAACAATCGAGGGACCCCACCTCCACAATGTTACGCGGCAATTGGTTCCACAAATCAACAACCCTGTTACTGAACCAGTATTTACCCAAGTCTTTCCTAAATCTAAACTTATCCAATTTATACCCATTGTTTCGTGTTCTGTCCTGTGTTGATACTTTTAATACCCTATTAATATCCCCCCGGTTATGTCCATTCATCCACTTGTAAACCTCTATCATGTCACCCCTAACTCTTCGCCTTTCCAGTGAATGCAACTTAAGCTTTGTTAATCTTTCTTCATATGAAAGATTTCTAATTTGGGGAATTAACTTAGTCATCCTACGCTGGACACGTTCAAGTGAATTTATATCCATTCTATAATATGGCGACCAAAACTGAACTGCATAATCTAAATGGGGCCTAACTAGAGCAAGATATAGCTTGAGAACCACACCAGGTGTCTTGTTACTAACGCTGCGATTAATAAATCCAAGTGTCCGATTTGCCTTATTACGAACATTTATGCATTGATCTTTTTGTTTTAAATTCTTACTAATCATAACTCCCAGATCCCTTTCGCAATCCGACTTCGCAATCACAACACCATCTAGCTCGTATCTTGTAACTCTATCATCATTACCTAACCTCAGAACTTTACATTTATCAGCATTAAACTGCATCTGCCAATCCTTTGACCATTTCAAAACCCTATCTAGATCAACTTGAAGTGATAGTGAGTCCTCCTCCGAATTAATTTCCCTACCGATTTTCGTATCATCGGCAAATTTGCAAATGTTGCTACTCAAACCTGAATCTAAATCATTTATGTATATTATAAACAACAGAGGTCCCAGGACAGAGCCTTGAGGCACTCCACTTACAACATTTTCCCACTCTGACTTGATTCCATTTATACTAACTCTCTGTTTCCTTTGGTATAGCCATGCCCTAATCCAGCTTAATATAGCACCCCCAATACCATGAGACTCTATCTTTTTAATCAGTCTTTCATGTGGCACTGTATCAAAAGCTTTGCTAAAGTCAAGGTATACAACATCGCAATCCTTACCACTATCAACTGCCTCAACAATGCTAGAATAAAAAGATAACAAATTTGTTAAACATGAACGGCCATTTATAAAACCATGTTGCGACTCAATTATTAAATTATGTTTTTCAAGATGAAGACGAATTTTATTTGCTATTATAGATTCGAGTAACTTTCCCACAATAGACGTTAGGCTAATTGGTCGATAGTTAGACGCAAGTGATCTATCTCCTTTCTTAAAAACTGGTATCACATTAGCAACTTTCCAAAACTCTGGCACTCTGCCTGACTCTATTGATTTATTAAATATGGTTGACAGTGGGTCACAAAGCTCCTCTTTGCATTCTTTAAGCACCCTGGCAAACACTTCATCCGGCCCTGGGGATTTGTTTGGTTTGAGTTTTACTATTTGTTTAAGAACATCCTCCCTGGTAACTGTTAAACTCGTCAACCTGTCCTCGTCCCCACCCACATAGACTTGTTCGGCTGAAGGCATATTGTTAAGTTCCTCTTTAGTAAATACAGATACAAAATATTTATTAAAAATACTACTCATCTCTTCATCACTATCTGTTATTTGACCTGTCTCAGTTTTTAATGGACCTATCCTTTCCCTAGTCTTAGTACGATATAACTGAAAAAACCCTTTAGGATTTGTCTTTGCTTGCCCTGCTATGCGAACTTCATAGTTTCTTTTTGCTTTCCTTATCTCTTTTTTAACATTTCTAACCAGTTGTACGAATTCCTGTTCTAAAGTGACCTCCCCATTTTTAATCCTTTTGTACCAAGCTCTCTTTTTACCTATAAGGTTCTTCAAATTCTTTGTTATCCACTTTGGGTCATTAGTATTCGATCTATTCAATTTGTATGGTATACTACGTTCCTGTGCTTTGTTTAGAATATTCTTAAATAAGTTATATATTGAATCCACATCGAAATCCCCATTTAAGTCACCTATCGCTGGGTTCATGTCTCGCTCCAAGACCGGCCCACACCCCATACCCAAGACTTTCCAATCAATTTGACCCAAAAAATTTCTTAGGCTATTAAAATCAGCTTTACGAAAATCTGGCACTTTAACAGAATTTTCTCCTACTGGTCTATTCCATTCTATGCTAAATCTGATTTCTTTGTGATCACTGCTCCCTAGCTCACTCCCTATTTCGATGTCATTAATTTGCGTTTCCCTGTTAGTTAACACTAAATCTAAAATATTATTTTCCCGTGTTGGTTCCTTAATGTGTTGCGTAAGAAAGCAATCGTCAATTAATTCTAGAAAATCTTCTGCTTCACTATTCCCTGTTTTGTTCAACCAGTTTATTCCGCTAAAATTAAAGTCACCCATGACATAAATACTGTTAGATCTAGATGCTCTAGATATTTCATCCCATAGATGCTTTGCTTCCATTCTGTCTAAATTTGGTGGCCTATATATTACTCCTATTATAATATTATTAGCTTTTTCGTTTAATTCAATCCAAATAGTTTCTGTGTGTGGCTCTGTTTTGATTCCCTCTTTGAGACTACATTTCAAATTGTCCCTAACATATATGGCTACTCCACCTCCTCGTCTAATATATCTGTCTGTGTGAAATAGTTTAAATCCATATATTTGATATTCAGCTAATAGTTCTCTATTTTCTACATTCATCCACGTTTCGGTAAGTGCAATAATATCTATTTTTTCTGTGCAGACAAGAGCATTTAATTCGTTAATTTTATTTCTTAGACTTCTACTGTTAGTGTAATATACCCTAAGTGAATTGTTATTTTGCGGACCTTCTCTTTCCCTGGTGGTTTTGCCAATTCCTTTCTCCCACAAACACATACTTTTATTACCTCCTTCCTCCAAATCAATTCCCATACCTCTATCTACTAACAGTTTAAACCCAAACAAACACCTCTAACCACTTCTTCTAACGAGTTCGCAACAGCAACAACCCCAGCTCTCGATAGATGCACCCCATCACGAGCATACATTTCATTTCTTCCATAGAAGTGCTCCCAGTTGTCTATGAAAGATATTGCATTTGATTTGCAATATCTTTCCAGCCGGCAATTGACACCAAGTGCCCTCGATATCCATTCATTTCCCACTCCCTTTCTTGGAAGAATGCCACATATGATCGGGATTCCTCCCTTGCTCCTAACTAACTCTATGGCTGTTTTATACCTCTGAATCAGTTCCTCACTCCTAACTCGACCAACATCATTTCCTCCCACGCTAATGCAAATAATGGGATTGTTCCCATTACCAGCCATAATATCATTCATGTTGTTTATAATATCACCAATGCCAGCTCCGGGATAGCAAACCCTTAACCTGTTCCCCCTATCTCTAGCACAAAACATTCTATCCAAATACCTTATCTGGGAATCTCCCGCAACTAATGTTTGCTTAGGTACTTCCTTTACCCTCTGAGGGGCCTGCGCTTCCTTTCTCTTCGTTGCTTTCCCTTTTGCGCGATCCACAGTCTCTCCACAGCACTCGTCCTCCAAAACGTCAAATGAATTAGAGGTTGCTATTACGTTTGAAGGCGGCTTTATCAAAGTCTTCTTAAGGCCCCTGTCTTTCACAACTCTCCAAGACGAGGTCCCTTTACTGCTGGTCTCCTCCTTCGTTACTTCTCGTTGTATTTGGATTTATTAATCGCAGCGTTAGTAACAAGACACCTGGTGTGGTTCTCAAGCTATATCTTGCTCTAGTTAGGCCCCATTTAGATTATGCAGTTCAGTTTTGGTCGCCATATTATAGAATGGATATAAATTCACTTGAACGTGTCCAGCGTAGGATGACTAAGTTAATTCCCCAAATTAGAAATCTTTCATATGAAGAAAGATTAACAAAGCTTAAGTTGCATTCACTGGAAAGGCGAAGAGTTAGGGGTGACATGATAGAGGTTTACAAGTGGATGAATGGACATAACCGGGGGGATATTAATAGGGTATTAAAAGTATCAACACAGGACAGAACACGAAACAATGGATATAAATTGGATAAGTTTAGATTTAGGAAAGACTTGGGTAAATACTGGTTCAGTAACAGGGTTGTTGATTTGTGGAACCAATTGCCGCGTAACATTGTGGAGGTGGGGTCCCTCGATTGTTTCAAGCACGGGTTGGACAAGTATATGAGTGGGATTGGGTGGTTATAGAATAGGAGCTGCCTCGTATGGGCCAATAGGCCTTCTGCAGTTACCTTTGTTCTTATGTTCTTATGTTCTTACATAAATACTGTTAGATCTAGATGCTCTAGATATTTCATCCCATAGATGCTTTGCTTCCATTCTGTCTAAATTTGGTGGCCTATATATTACTCCTATTATAATATTATTAGCTTTTTCGTTTAATTCAATCCAAATAGTTTCTGTGTGTGGCTCTGTTTTGATTCCCTCTTTGAGACTACATTTCAAATTGTCCCTAACATATATGGCTACTCCACCTCCTCGTCTAATATATCTATCTGTGTGAAATAGTTTAAATCCATATATTTGATATTCAGCTAATAGTTCTCTATTTTCTACATTCATCCACGTTTCGGTAAGTGCAATAATATCTATTTTTTCTGTGCAGACAAGAGCATTTAATTCGTTAATTTTATTTCTTAGACTTCTACTGTTAGTGTAATATACCCTAAGTGAATTGTTATTTTGCGGACCTTCTCTTTCCCTGATCGTTTTGCCAATTCCTTTCTCCCACAAACACATACTTTTATTACCTCCTTCCTCCAAATCAATTCCCATACCTCTATCTACTAACAGTTTAAACCCAAACAAACACCTCTAACCACTTCTTCTAACGAGTTCGCAACAGCAACAACCCCAGCTCTCGATAGATGCACCCCATCACGAGCATACATTTCATTTCTTCCATAGAAGTGTTCCCAGTTGTCTATGAAAGATATTGCATTTGATTTGCAATATCTTTCCAGCCGGCAATTGACACCAAGTGCCCTCGATATCCATTCATTTCCCACTCCCTTTCTTGGAAGAATGCCACATATGATCGGGATGCCACATATATTTTTACCTATAAGGTTCTTTAAATTATTTGTTATCCACTTTGGGTCATTAGTATTCGATCTATTCAATTTGTATGGTACACTTCGTTCCTGTGCTTTGTTTAGAATATTCTTAAACAAGTTATATATTAAATCCACATCGAAATCCCCTTTTACGTCACCTGTCGCTGGGTTCATGTCTCAATCTAAGACCGGCCCACACCCCATACCCAAGACTTTCCAATCTATTTGACCCAAAAAAATTATAACATAAGAACATAAGAACAAAGGTAACTGCAGAAGGCCTATTGGCCCATACGAGACAGCTCCTATTCTATAACCACCCAATCCCACTCATATACTTGTCCAACCCGTGCTTGAAACAATCGAGGGACCCCACCTCCACAATGTTACGCGGCAATTGGTTCCACAAATCAACAACCCTGTTACTGAACCAGTATTTACCCAAGTCTTTCCTAAATCTAAACTTATCCAATTTATATCCATTGTTTCGTGTTCTGTCCTGTGTTGATACTTTTAATACCCTATTAATATCCCCCCGGTTATGTCCATTCATCCACTTGTAAACCTCTATCATGTCACCCCTAACTCTTCGCCTTTCCAGTGAATGCAACTTAAGCTTTGTTAATCTTACTTCATATGAAAGATTTCTAATTTGGGGAATTAACTTAGTCATCCTACGCTGGACACGTTCAAGTGAATTTATATCCATTCTATAATATGGCGACCAAAACTGAACTGCATAATCTAAATGGGGCCTAACTAGAGCAAGATATAGCTTGAGAACCACACCAGGTGTCTTGTTACTAACGCTGCGATTAATAAATCCAAGTGTCCGATTTGCCTTATTACGAACATTTATGCATTGATCCTTTTGTTTTAAATTCTTACTAATCATAACTCCCAGATCCCTTTCGCAATCCGACTTCGCAATCACAACACCATCTAGCTCGTATCTTGTAACTCTATCATCATTACCTAACCTCAGAACTTTACATTTATCAGCATTAAACTGCATCTGCCAATCCTTTGACCATTTCAAAACCCTATCTAGATCAACTTGAAGTGATAGTGAGTCCTCCTCCGAATTAATTTCCCTACCGATTTTCGTATCATCGGCAAATTTGCAAATGTTGCTACTCAAACCTGAATCTAAATCATTTATATATATTATAAACAACAGAGGTCCCAGGACAGAGCCTTGAGGCACTCCACTTACAACATTTTCCCACTCTGACTTAATTCCATTTATACTAACTCTCTGTTTCCTTTGGTATAGCCATGCCCTAATCCAGCTTAATATAGCACCCCCAATACCATGAGACTCTATTTTTTTAATCAGTCTTTCATGTGGCACTGTATCAAAAGCTTTGCTAAAGTCAAGGTATACAACATCGCAATCCTTACCACTATCAACTGCCTCAACAATGCTAGAATAAAAAGATAACAAATTTGTTAAACATGAACGGCCATTTATAAAACCATGTTGCGACTCAATTATTAATTTATGTTTTTCAAGATGAAGACGAATTTTATTTGCTATTATAGATTCGAGTAACTTTCCCACAATAGACGTTAGGCTAATTGGTCGATAGTTAGACGCAAGTGATCTATCTCCTTTCTTAAAAACTGGTATCACATTAGCAACTTTCCAAAACTCTGGCACTCTGCCTGACTCTATTGATTTATTAAATATGGTTGACAGTGGGTCACAAAGCTCCTCTTTGCATTCTTTAAGCACCCTGGCAAACACTTCATCCGGCCCTGGGGATTTGTTTGGTTTGAGTTTTACTATTTGTTTAAGAACATCCTCCCTGGTAACTGCTAAACTCGTCAACCTGTCCTCGTCCCCACCCACATAGACTTGTTCGGCTGAAGGCATATTGTTAAGTTCCTCTTTAGTAAATACAGATACAAAATATTTATTAAAAATACTACTCATCTCTTCATCACTATCTGTTATTTGACCTGTCTCAGTTTTTAATGGACCTATCCTTTCCCTAGTCTTAGTACGATATAACTGAAAAAACCCTTTAGGATTTGTCTTTGCTTGCCCTGCTATGCGAACTTCATAGTTCCTTTTTGCTTTCCTTATCTCTTTTTTAACATTTCTAACCAGTTGTACGAATTCCTTTTCTAAAGTGACCTCCCCATTTTTAATCCTTTTGTACCAAGCTCTCTTTTTACCTATAAGGTTCTTCAAATTCTTTGTTATCCACTTTGGGTCATTAGTATACGATCTATTCAATTTGTATGGTATACTACGTTCCTGTGCTTTGTTTAGAATATTCTTAAATAAGTTATATATTGAATCCACATCGAAATCCCCATTTAAGTCACCTATCGCTGGGTTCATGTCTCGCTCCAAGACCGGCCCACACCCCATACCCAAGCCTTTCCAATCAATTTGACCCAAAAAATTTCTTAGGCTATTAAAATCAGCTTTTCGAAAATCTGGCACTTTAACAGAATTTTCTCCTACTGGTCTATTCCATTCTATGCTAAATCTGATTTCTTTGTGATCACTGCTCCCTAGCTCACTCCCTATTTCGATGTCATTAATTTGCGTTTCCCTGTTAGTTAACACTAAATCTAAAATATTATTTTCCCGTGTTGGTTCCTTAATGTGTTGCGTAAGAAAGCAATCGTCAATTAATTCTAGAAAATCTTCTGCTTCACTATTCCCTGTTTTGTTCAACCAGTTTATTCCGCTAAAATTAAAGTCACCCATGACATAAATACTGTTAGATCTAGATGCTCTAGATATTTCATCCCATAGATGCTTTGCTTCCATTCTGTCTAAATTTGGTGGCCTATATATTACTCCTATTATAATATTATTAGCTTTTTCGTTTAATTCAATCCAAATAGTTTCTGTGTGTGGCTCTTTTTTGATTCCCTCTTTGAGACTACATTTCAAATTGTCCCTAACATATATGGCTACTCCACCTCCTCGTCTAATATATCTATCTGTGTGAAATAGTTTAAATCCATATATTTGATATTCAGCTAATAGTTCTCTATTTTCTACATTCATCCACGTTTCGGTAAGTGCAATAATATCTATTTTTTCTGTGCAGACAAGAGCATTTAATTCGTTAATTTTATTTCTTAGACTTCTACTGTTAGTGTAATATACCCTAAGTGAATTGTTATTTTGCGGACCTTCTCTTTCCCTGATCGTTTTGCCAATTCCTTTCTCCCACAAACACATACTTTTATTACCTCCTTCCTCCAAATCAATTCCCATACCTCTATCTACTAACAGTTTAAACCCAAACAAACACCTCTAACCACTTCTTCTAGCGAGTTCGCAACAGCAACAACCCCAGCTCTCGATAGATGCACCCCATCACGAGCATACATTTCATTTCTTCCATAGAAGTGTTCCCAGTTGTCTATGAAAGATATTGCATTTGATTTGCAATATCTTTCCAGCCGGCAATTGACACCAAGTGCCCTCGATATCCATTCATTTCCCACTCCCTTTCTTGGAAGAATGCCACATATGATCGGGATTCCTCCCTTGCTCCTAACTAACTCTATGGCTGTTTTATACCTCTGAATCAGTTCCTCACTCCTGACTCGACCAACATCATTTCCTCCCACGCTAATGCAAATAATGGGATTGTTCCCATTACCAGCCATAATATCATTCATGTTGTTTATAATATCACCAATGCCAGCTCCGGGATAGCAAACCCTTAACCTGTTCCCCCTATCTCTAGCACAAAACGTTCTATCCAAATACCTTATCTGGGAATCTCCCACAACTAATGTTTGCTTAGGTACTTCCTTTACTTTCTGAGGGGCCTGCGCTTCCTTTCTCTTCGTTGCTTTCCCTTTTGCGCGATCCACAGTCTCTCCACAGCACTCGTCCTCCAAAACGTCAAATGAATTTGAAGTTGCTATGGCGTTTGAAGGCGGCTTTATCAAAGTCTTCTTAAGGCCCCTGTCTTTCGCAACTCTCCAAGACGAGGTCCCTTTACTGCTGGTCTCCTCCTTCGTTACTTCTCGTTGTTTTTTAAGCTGACGCACCTCCTCCCGCAGAAAGTCCAACTCTGTCCTCAGGGCTCCCACTAGAGTCACCAGGCTATTAAAATCAGCTTTTCTTAAATCTGGCACTTTAACAGAATTTTCTCCTACAGGTCTATTCCATTCTATGCTAAATGTGATTATTTTGTGATCACTGTTCCCTAGCTCACTCCCTATTTCGATGTCATTAATTTGTGTTACCCTGTTAGTTAACACTAAATCTAAAATATTATTTTCCCGCGTTGGTTCCTTAATGTGTTGCGTAAGAAAGCAATCGTCAATTAATTCTAGAAAATCTTCTGCTTCACTATTCCCTGTTTTGTTCAACCAGTTTATTCCGCTAAAATTAAAGTCACCCATGACATAAATACTGTTAGATCTAGATATTTCATCCCATAGATGCTTTGCTTCCAATCTGTCTAAATTTGGTGGCCTATATATAACTCCTATTATAATATTATTTGCTTTTTCGTTTAATTCTATCCAAATAGTTTCTGTGTGAGGCTCAGTTTTGATTACCTCTTTGAGACTACATTTCAAATTGTCCCTAACATATATGGCTACTCCCCCTCCTCGTCTAATATATCTAAGAACATAAGAACATAAGAACAAAGGTAACTGCAGAAGGCCTATTGGCCCATACGAGGCAGCTCCTATTCTATAACCACCCAATCCCACTCATATACTTGTCCAACCCGTGCTTGAAACAATCGAGGGACCCCACCTCCACAATGTTACGCGGCAATTGGTTCCACAAATCAACAACCCTGTTACTGAACCAGTATTTACCCAAGTCTTTCCTAAATCTAAACTTATCCAATTTATATCCATTGTTTCGTGTTCTGTCCTGTGTTGATACTTTTAATACCCTATTAATATCCCCCCGGTTATGTCCATTCATCCACTTGTAAACCTCTATCATGTCACCCCTAACTCTTCGCCTTTCCAGTGAATGCAACTTAAGCTTTGTTAATCTTTCTTCATATGAAAGATTTCTAATTTGGGGAATTAACTTAGTCATCCTACGCTGGACACGTTCAAGTGAATTTATATCCATTCTATAATATGGCGACCAAAACTGAACTGCATAATCTAAATGGGGCCTAACTAGAGCAAGATATAGCTTGAGAACCACACCAGGTGTCTTGTTACTAACGCTGCGATTAATAAATCCAAGTGTCCGATTTGCCTTATTACGAACATTTATGCATTGATCCTTTTGTTTTAAATTCTTACTAATCATAACTCCCAGATCCCTTTCGCAATCCGACTTCGCAATCACAACACCATCTAGCTCGTATCTTGTAACTCTATCATCATTACCTAACCTCAGAACTTTACATTTATCAGCATTAAACTGCATCTGCCAATCCTTTGACCATTTCAAAACCCTATCTAGATCAACTTGAAGTGATAGTGAGTCCTCCTCCGAATTAATTTCCCTACCGATTTTCGTATCATCGGCAAATTTGCAAATGTTGCTACTCAAACCTGAATCTAAATCATTTATATATATTATAAACAACAGAGGTCCCAGGACAGAGCCTTGAGGCACTCCACTTACAACATTTTCCCACTCTGACTTGATTCCATTTATACTAACTCTCTGTTTCCTTTGGTATAGCCATGCCCTAATCCAGCTTAATATAGCACCCCCAATACCATGAGACTCTATTTTTTTAATCAGTCTTTCATGTGGCACTGTATCAAAAGCTTTGCTAAAGTCAAGGTATACAACATCGCAATCCTTACCACTATCAACTGCCTCAACAATGCTAGAATAAAAAGATAACAAATTTGTTAAACATGAACGGCCATTTATAAAACCATGTTGCGACTCAATTATTAATTTATGTTTTTCAATTTTCAATCTATCTGTGTGAAATAGTTTAAATCTATTTATCTGATATTCAGCTAATAGTTCTCTATTTTCTACATTCATCCACGTTTCGGTAAGTGCAATAATATCTATTTTTTCTGTGCAGACAGATTAATTCATTAATTTTATTTCTTAGGCTTCTACTGTTAGTGTAATATATCCTAAGTGAATTGTTATTTTGAGGCCTTTTCTTTCCCTGATCATATTGCCAATTCTTTTCTCCCACGAACACATACTTTTATTACCTCCTTCCTCCAAATCAATTCCCATACCACTATCTACTAACAGTTTAAACCCAAACAAACACCTCTAACCACTGGTTCCAACGAGTTCGCAACAGCAACAACCCCATCCCTCGATAGATGCACCCCATCACGAGCATACATTTCATTTCTTCCATAGAAGTGTTCCCAGTTGTCTATGAAAGATATTGCATTTGATTTGCAATATCTTTCCTGCCGGCAATTGACACCAAGTGCCCTCGACATCCATTCATTTCCCACTCCCTTTCTTGGGAGTGGAATGCCACATATGATCGGGATTCCTCCCTTGCTCCTAACTAATTCAATGGCTGTCCTGAATCTCTGTATTAGTTCCTCACTCCTAACTCGCCCAACATCATTACCCCCTGCACAAATACAAATAATGGGTTTGTTCTCATTTTCCGTCATAATATCATTCATGTTTCCAACAATATCACCAATTCCAGCTTCCAGATAACAAACCTTTAATCTGTTCCCCCTATCTCTGGTACAAAACGTTCTGTCTAAATACCTCACCTGGGAATCTCCCACAACCAAAATTCGCTTCGGCACCTCCTTAACTTTCTGAGCAGCCTGAGGGGCCTGCGCTCCGCCGCTCCTCGCTGCAGGCGCACCACAGCACTCGTCCTCAAACACGGCAATGAATTTGCTGTCCTTAGGGCGTCTGTAGGCGGCCTTGTCAAGGTCTTCTTAAGACCCCCTGTCCTTCGCGACTCTCCACGATGAGGTCTCGTCAACACTGGTCTCCTCCTTCGTTTCCTCCCGAAGTCTCAGCCGTCGTACCTCCTCCCGCAGGGAATCCATCTCTGCTCTCAGAGCTCCAACCAGACTCACCAAATCCTTCCATTATTGCAATAATAATGTTACTCCAGAGCTCCAGCTAACACAACCTCTCACTGTGACAGCACCTGACTGATTAATAAATCCGAGTGTCCGATTTGCCTTATTACGAACATTTATGCATTGATCCTTTTGTTTTAAATTCTTACTAATTATAACTCCCAGATCCCTTTCGCAATCCGAGTTCGCAATCTCAACACCATCTAGCTCGTATCTTGTAACTCTATCATCATTACCTAACCTCAGAACTTTACATTTATCAGCATTAAACTGCATCTGGCAATCCTTTGACCATTTCAAAACCCTATCTAGGTCAACTTGAAGTGATAGTGAGTCCTCCTCCGAATTAATTTCCCTACCGATTTTCGTATCATCGGCAAATTTGCAAATGTTGCTACTCAAACATGAATCTAAATCATTTATATATATTATAAACAACAGAGGTCCCAGGACAGAGCCTTGAGGCACTCTACTTACAACATTTTCCCACTCTGACTTGAATCCATTTATAGTAACTCTCTGTTTCCTTTGGTATAGCCATGCCCTAATCCAGCTTAATATAGCACCCCCAATACGATGAGCCTCTATCTTTTTAATCAGTCTTTTATGTGGCACTGTATCAAAAGCTTTGCTAAAGTCAAGGTACACAACATCACAATCCTTACCACCATCAACTGCCTCAACTATGCTAAAATAAAAAGATAAAAAATTTGATAAACATGAACGGCCATTTATAAAACCATGTTGCAACTCAATTATTAATTTATGTTTTTCAAGATGGAGACGAATTTTATTTGCTATTATAGATTCGAGTAACTTTCCCACAATAGACGTTAGGCTAACTGGTCGATAGTTAGACGCAAGTGATCTATCTCCTTTCTTAAAAACTGGTATCACATTAGCAACTTTCCAAAACTCTGGCACTCTGACTGACTCTATTGATTTATTAAATATGGTTGACAGTGGGTCACAAAGCTCCTCTTTGCATTCTTTAAGCACCCTGGCAAACACTTCATCCGGCCCTGGGGATTTGTTTGGTTTGAGTTTTACTATTTGTTTAAGAACATCCTCCCTGGTAACTGCTAAACTCGTCAACCTGTCCTCGTCCTCACCCACATAGACTTGTTCGGCTGAAGGCATATTGTTAAGTTCGTCTTTAGTAAATACAGATACAAAATATTTATTAAAAATACTACTCATAATCTTCATCACTATCTGTTATTTGACCTGTCTCAGTTTTTAATGGACCTATCCTTTCCCTAGTCTTTGTTCGATGTAACTGAAAAAACCCTTTAGGATTTGTCTTTTTTTCCCTGCTATGCGAACTTCATAGTTTCTTTTTGCTTTCCTTATCTCTTTTTTAACATTTCTAACCAGTTGTACGAATTCCTGTTCTAAAGTGACCTCCCCATTTTTAATCCTTTTGTATCAAGCTCTCTTTTTACCTATAAGGTTCTTCAAATTCTTTGTTATCCACTTTGGATCAATAGTATTCGATCAATTCAATTTATATGGTATACTACGTTCCTGGGCTTCGCTTAGAATATTTTTAAATAGGTTATATTTTGAGTCCACATCGAAAACCCCTTTTACGTCGCCTATCGCTGGGTTCACGTCCAGCTCCAAGACCGGCCCAAACCCCATACCCAAGACTTTCCAATCTATTTGACCCAACAAATTTCTTTGGTTATTGAAATTAGCTTTTCGAAAATCAGGTACTTTAACATAATTTTCTCCTGCAGATCTATTCCATTCTATGCTAAATCTGATTACTTTATGATCACTGTTCCCTAGCTCACTCCCTATTTCAGATTGAATTACTAAGCCGCCCAAAAGGTGGCTGTTCAGTCAATCAGGTGCTGTCACAGTGAGAGGTTGTGTTAGCTGGAGCTCTGGAGTAAGTAGCTGACTAACACCCAGGTACCTATTTTACTGCTAGGTAACAGGGGCATAGGGTGAAGGAAACTCTGCCCATTGTTTCTCGCCGGCGCCTGGGATCGATCCCAGGTCCACAGGATCACAAGTGCAGAGTGCTGTCCGCTCGGCCGACTGGCTCCCTTATGATCACCTCACTCATGATTACCGTCTGTTAAAAGAACATGATACTTAAGGCCATTGGAGAAGTCATGTTGCTTTTTCCACTGTTGGTGTGATAGATTTGTGAGTGCAGGTGCGGCATAATCGATCACTGATCTGACTGCCTGTACATAGTATGTGCGAAGTTGAAAGCTTGAAGTTGCCCAAAACAATGCTATGAGAGCTGCACTGGGAGCCCCCATGTGGACCAGGCTTGAAACTCTTAGACTGGAGACGGGTTTGCCCTCTCTACAAGAAAGAATATCACAAAGGACAGCTACAATTATCAGTAAGATAATTATTTCTTCTGATCCAATCCCAGTACGGCAGGCTTTGGTGGTTGGACTAGGCCAAAACAATGGAAACTCTTGGGTTGCAAGAGTAGGAAAAGTCCTAAACAGACTACATTTAAAAAACATGATTCTTGATAGAGAGGGTGATCATCAAATTACACTCCTTCCGCGCCGTGGGAAGAGCCTACTTTCAAAATAGTAATAGAAAGTCTCCCAATGAAAAAGGCTGCCTATGATCCGACAATCCTAAGGCGCATAATAGAAGAGCAAATGTATAGCATAGCAGTAGCAGGAGCCACCCACATCTTCACAGACGGATCGGTGGACACAGAAAATGAGAGTGCTGGCGCTGCTCTTTGCACGACCAGCGTTCAAGCATATTGGAGACTGGGAGGACTAGTATCATCAACCCAAACTGAGCTGTTCGCCATACAACAGGCATTCGCATATGTGATTGCACAAAACACTCAAAATGCAATCATACACACAGACTCAAAAGCTGCACTTCAAATACTAGGACAGAAACAGTGGAAAGATAATGTGGAAATAATTACCACCATTTTGTATCAAGGAGCAGTCGCTAAAGGCAAAGGCCTCAACATAACTTTAAACTGGATCCCATCCCATATTGGAATCCCATTAAATGAAAAAGCTGATGAAATTGCTAAATTGGCAACTCGTCATCCAGTGATACATAAAACAATTCAACCCAGCCTAGAGAACATAAAAAACATCATCACCAAAAAACTCTCACATAAGAACATAAGAACATAAGAACAAAGGTAACTGCAGAAGGCCTATTGGCCCATATGAGGCAGCTCCTATTCTATAACCACCCAATCCCACTCATATACTTGTCCAACCCGTGCTTGAAACAATCGAGGGACCCCACCTCCACAATGTTACGCGGCAATTGGTTCCACAAATCAACAACCCTGTTACTGAACCAGTATTTACCCAAGTCTTTCCTAAATCTAAACTTATCCAATTTATATCCATTGTTTCGTGTTCTGTCCTGTGTTGATACTTTTAATACCCTATTAATATCCCCCCGGTTATGTCCATTCATCCACTTGTAAACCTCTATCATGTCACCCCTAACTCTTCGCCTTTCCAGTGAATGCAACTTAAGCTTTGTTAATCTTTCTTCATATGAAAGATTTCTAATTTTGGGAATTAACTTAGTCATCCTACGCTGGACACGTTCAAGTGAATTTATATCCATTCTATAATATGGCGACCAAAACTGAACTGCATAATCTAAATGGGGCCTAACTAGAGCAAGATATAGCTTGAGAACCACACCAGGTGTCTTGTTACTAACGCTGCGATTAATAAATCCAAGTGTCCGATTTGCCTTATTACGAACATTTATGCATTGATCCTTTTGTTTTAAATTCTTACTAATCATAACTCCCAGATCCCTTTCGCAATCCGACTTCGCAATCACAACACCATCTAGCTCGTATCTTGTAACTCTATCATCATTACCTAACCTCAGAACTTTACATTTATCAGCATTAAACTGCATCTGCCAATCCTTTGACCATTTCAAAACCCTATCTAGATCAACTTGAAGTGATAGTGAGTCCTCCTCCGAATTAATTTCCCTACCGATTTTCGTATCATCGGCAAATTTGCAAATGTTGCTACTCAAACCTGAATCTAAATCATTTATATATATTATAAACAACAGAGGTCCCAGGACAGAGCCTTAAGGCACTCCACTTACAACATTTTCCCACTCTGACTTGATTCCATTTATACTAACTCTCTGTTTCCTTTGGTATAGCCATGCCCTAATCCAGCTTAATATAGCACCCCCAATACCATGAGACTCTATTTTTTTAATCAGTCTTTCATGTGGCACTGTATCAAAAGCTTTGCTAAAGTCAAGGTATACAACATCGCAATCCTTACCACTATCAACTGCCTCAACAATGCTAGAATAAAAAGATAACAAATTTGTTAAACATGAACGGCCATTTATAAAACCATGTTGCGACTCAATTATTAATTTATGTTTTTCAAGATGAAGACGAATTTTATTTGCTATTATAGATTCGAGTAACTTTCCCACAATAGACGTTAGGCTAATTGGTCGATAGTTAGACGCAAGTGATCTATCTCCTTTCTTAAAAACTGGTATCACATTAGCAACTTTCCAAAACTCTGGCACTCTGCCTGACTCTATTGATTTATTAAATATGGTTGACAGTGGGTCACAAAGCTCCTCTTTGCATTCTTTAAGCACCCTAGCAAACACTTCATCCGGCCCTGGGGATTTG
Source organism: Procambarus clarkii (assembly GCF_040958095.1). Taxonomy (NCBI): domain Eukaryota; kingdom Metazoa; phylum Arthropoda; class Malacostraca; order Decapoda; family Cambaridae; genus Procambarus; species Procambarus clarkii. Next base: position 24,405,052 of record NC_091175.1, read on the forward strand.
TTTGGTTTGAGTTTTACTATTTGTTTAAGAACATCCTCCCTGGTAACTGCTAAACTCGTCAACCTGTCCTCGTCCCCACCCACATAGACTTGTTCGGCTGAAGGCATATTGTTAAGTTCCTCTTTAGTAAATACAGATACAAAATATTTATTAAAAATACTACTCATCTCTTCATCACTATCTGTTATTTGACCTGTCTCAGTTTTTAATGGACCTATCCTTTCCCTAGTCTTAGTACGATATAACTGAAAAAACCCTTTAGGATTTGTCTTTGCTTGCCCTGCTATGCGAACTTCATAGTTTCTTTTTGCTTTCCTTATCTCTTTTTTAACATTTCTAACCAGTTGTACGAATTCCTGTTCTAAAGTGACCTCCCCATTTTTAATCCTTTTGTACCAAGCTCTCTTTTTTCCTATAAGGTTCTTCAAATTCTTTGTTATCCACTTTGGGTCATTAGTATACGATCTATTCAATTTGTATGGTATTCTACGTTCCTGTGCTTTGTTTAGAATATTCTTAAATAAGTTATATATTGAATCCACATCGAAGTCCCCATTTAAGTCACCTATCGCTGGGTTCATGTCTCGCTCCAAGACCGGCCCACACCCCATACCCAAGCCTTTCCAATCAATTTGACCCAAAAAATTTCTTAGGCTATTAAAATCAGCTTTTCGAAAATCTGGCACTTTAACAGAATTTTCTCCTACTGGTCTATTCCATTCTATGCTAAATCTGATTTCTTTGTGATCACTGCTCCCTAGCTCACTCCCTATTTCGATGTCATTAATTTGCGTTTCCCTGTTAGTTAACACTAAATCTAAAATATTATTTTCCCGTGTTGGTTCCTTAATGTGTTGCGTAAGAAAGCAATCGTCAATTAATTCTAGAAAATCTTCTGCTTCACTATTCCCTGTTTTGTTCAACCAGTTTATTCCGCTAAAATTAAAGTCACCCATGACATAAATACTGTTAGATCTAGATGCTCTAGATATTTCATCCCATAGATGCTTTGCTTCCATTCTGTCTAAATTTGGTGGCCTATATATTACTCCTATTATAATATTATTAGCTTTTTCGTTTAATTCAATCCAAATAGTTTCTGTGTGTGGCTCTGTTTTGATTCCCTCTTTGAGACTACATTTCAAATTGTCCCTAACATATATGGCTACTCCACCTCCTCGTCTAATATATCTATCTGTGTGAAATAGTTTAAATCCATATATTTGATATTCAGCTAATAGTTCTCTATTTTCTACATTCATCCACGTTTCGGTAAGTGCAATAATATCTATTTTTTCTGTGCAGACAAGAGCATTTAATTCGTTAATTTTATTTCTTAGACTTCTACTGTTAGTGTAATATACCCTAAGTGAATTGTTATTTTGCGGACCTTCTCTTTCCCTGATCGTTTTGCCAATTCCTTTCTCCCACAAACACATACTTTTATTACCTCCTTCCTCCAAATCAATTCCCATACCTCTATCTACTAACAGTTTAAACCCAAACAAACACCTCTAACCACTTCTTCTAGCGAGTTCGCAACAGCAACAACCCCAGCTCTCGATAGATGCACCCCATCACGAGCATACATTTCATTTCTTCCATAGAAGTGTTCCCAGTTGTCTATGAAAGATATTGCATTTGATTTGCAATATCTTTCCAGCCGGCAATTGACACCAAGTGCCCTCGATATCCATTCATTTCCCACTCCCTTTCTTGGAAGAATGCCACATATGATCGGGATTCCTCCCTTGCTCCTAACTAACTCTATGGCTGTTTTATACCTCTGAATCAGTTCCTCACTCCTGACTCGACCAACATCATTTCCTCCCACGCTAATGCAAATAATGGGATTGTTCCCATTACCAGCCATAATATCATTCATGTTGTTTATAATATCACCAATGCCAGCTCCGGGATAGCAAACCCTTAACCTGTTCCCCCTATCTCTAGCACAAAACGTTCTATCACATCTCAACAAAGCCTACCTACACCAGAGAATAGCTGAAGGTTCGCCCTCTGCAACATGGTATCTTCAGGCAACCAAATTAGAAAGGTTAAATATCCCAAAAGGAATCCACAGGGAAATAGCAGTTAGGCTATATAGACTACGTCTAGGTTACAGATGCAACTGGGAGATTGGTGAACCCCGACAGAGAGAGTGCATCTTCTGCCAAACTGTCACAGAAAAGCCATTACTTCACTATCTTCTGGAATGTGAAGCAACCAATGACCTTAGAAGAGATTTAAGAGTTCCTGAATCATGCAGTGGCCACCCTGAAGCCATCAACACAGCCACTCTCTTGGTCAACAAAGGTGTCCAGCAGCTGGACACCCTCATAAAGACTGTGAAGCAGTATCCTCCCCCACGATAACAGCTTGATGGTTAAATGCAACCTCAGAACACTGGGGAAAAAAAAAATTGTACCACTTACGGGCTATTCATGCCCGTGCCACCTCTTGGGTGGCTTAATCTTTATCAATCAATCAATCATATTGCTCTTCAAGAGGCAGCTATTTATATCCACCCTAAAAGATTTCATGTCTAACCTACTCTTCAGCAGTTAATCCTACGCCTATTATGTTTCCAAGTAATTTGTTCTATAATTTTTTCCATAATTCATATAGACAAATCCTAAAGTTTTTCTTCAGTTATATCGAACAATGATTAGAGAAAGGATTGGCCAATTAAAAACTGAGACAGGTCAAATAACGGAAAATGAAAAATAGATAAGTAGTATTTTAAATACATATTTTATATCTGTATTTACTAAAGAGGCCTTCAACTGAACAAGTGTATGTGGGTAGGGACGAGGACAGGTTGACTAGTTTAACCGTATCAAGGGAGGATGTAATTAAACAAATAGTAAAATTCAAAGAACATAAAAACATAAGAACTAAGGTAACTGCAGAAGGCCTATTGGCCCATACGAGGCAGCTCCTATCTATAGCCACCCAATCACACTCATATACTTGTCGAACCCGCGCTTGAAACAATCAAGGGACCCTTTTGATTGCGAAAGGGATCTGGGAGTTATGATTAGTAAGAATTTAAAACAAAAGTGCCTTATTCAATTCAAGGCAATTCGGACACTTGGATTTATTAATCGCAGCGTTAATAACAAGACACCTGGTGTGTGGTTCTCAAGCTATATCTTGCTCTAGTTAGGCCCCATTTAGATTATGCAGTTCAGTTTTCGTCGCCATATTATAGAATGGATATAAATTCACTTGAACGTGTCCAGCATAGGATGACTAAGTTAATTCCCCAAATTAAAAATCTTTCATATCAAGAAAAGATTAACAAAGCTAAAGTTGCATTCACTGGAAAGGCGAAGAGTTAGGGGTGACATGATAGAGGTTTACAAGTGGGTGAATGGACATAACAAAGGGGATATTAATAGGGTATTAAAAGTATCAACACAAGACAGAACACGAAACAATGGGTATAAATTGGATAAGTTTAGATTTAGGAAAGACTTGGGTAAATACTGGTTCAGTAACAGGGTTGTTGATTTGTGGAACCAATTACCGCGTAACGTGCTGGAGGTGGGGTACTTCGATTGTTTCAAGTGCGGGTTGGACAAGTATATGAGTGGGATTGGGTGGTTATAAATAGGAGCTGCCTCGTGTGGGCCAATAGGCCTTCTGCAGTTGCCTTTGTTCTTATGACCCCACATCCACCACGTTACGCGGCAATTGGTTCCCCAAATCAACAATCCTATTACTGAACCAGTATTTACCCAAGTCTGTCCTAAATCTAAACTTATCCAATTTATACCCATTGTTTCATGTTCTGTCTTGTGTTGATATTTTTAATACCCTATTAATATCCCCCTGTTATGTCCATTCGTCCACTTGTAAACCTCTATCATGTCACCCCTAACTCTTCGCCTTTCCAGTGAATGCAACTTAGGCTTTGTTAATCTTTCTTCATATGAAAGATTTCTAATTTGGGGAATTAACTTAGTCATCCTATGCTGGACACGTTCAAGTGAATTTATATCCATTCTATAATATGGCGACGAAAACTGAACTGCATAATCTAAATGGGGCCTAACTAGAGCAAGATATTATTATGAACATCTATGAAAGGATTTGTTTGTCTTTAAATTCTCACTAATCATAACTACCAAATACCTTCCGAAATCGTACTTTGCAACCTCAACACTATCTTGCTTATATTCTTTAACTTTATCATCATTACTAAGCAGAAAACGTTGAAAATTGTCAGCATTAAACAGCATCTGCCAATCTTTCGACCATTTCAAAACACTATTTAGATCCTCTTGAAGTGATACAGGAAAAATAATATTTTAAACTTGGTGTTAACTAACGGGAAACACATGCCGACACGGAGGTCTACTGCTCCGTGCCGGCATGATCTACTGCTCCATGCCGGCATAGTCTACTGCTCCGTGCCGGCAGGGTCTACTGTTCCGTGCCAGTAGGGTCAAAAGATTGGCAGATGCAGTTTAATGTTGGCGAATGTAAGGTTTTGAGGCAAGGTAATGATAATATAGTCACAAGACACGAGGTAGATAGTGTTGAGTTTGCGAAAAGCTTTAAATGACCTGCAAAGCTTTTGATGTTTAGCAGCTCTTCGACCCATTTTCTTATATATCTCCTCTCGCTCTAGATCTTCCTTATGCTTTGCATCTATAAAGCTGTGTCACAGTTGCAGAAATGTCGACGAACACTGATGACATTACTGCAGATGGGACATAACCGCTGCAAATGTTTCTTTTGGCCTATAAATAAAGATAATCTGGGCAATCATAAAATGAGTAAAATGTTTAAAATGTAATACAGTGCTACAAGAAACACAGTAGCAGCATAATGAAAGAGCACAAACCAGTACAGTGCTATTGAAGACAGAGCAGAGAATTGGGATTGTATTATTGAAAACCTGTACATCACCTGATTTTATTAATTACACAAGTAAAACACACTTTAATATTTTTAAATAAGAAAGGTAAGAAAATGGGAATTTTCACTTTAAATAAAAATTGCAATTTTGAATTATTTGAGTAGGTTTTTTGATCTTCCAATAATATTAAATTTATATTCAACTCTACTAACATTTTGTGGTAATAATAAAGTTTGAAATAGATATGCAATTTTAACAGACAAAATTGACAAAACAAAATTAAGATTTTATATTTTATATCTAATGATGTGAACTTACATCCAAATAAAACTAATAACCTACAATAAATATAATTGAATGTATGTTTTATATACAAATCACAATTATAATGAAACTTACTTGAATTACTGGAAGCTATTTCTGTAATGTTCTCTCATATATTGTATATTGTACTGGATAACAAAAAATATTGTAATGGTTGCAATTCATGATGTTGGCTGCTTTAAATTTTACCTAAAAAATACAAAAGGATTTTAATAACAGATATGCAACAGAATCTATTTAGATTAATCATATACAAGAAAAGAACACGGTAGAATGCATACATGCACCACTAAGAGGGTGGTGCATGTATTTTTTAACACATTTGAACAATGAAACTTTACAGATGATACGAAAGTCACCATAAAAATTGGCACTGTAGGAGACATTGAAAAAAACGAAATAACATGATGTTTAACAGTGATAAGTTACAGGTACTGAAGTATGGTGGAAACGAGGAAATTAAATGAAACAAGGAATACAGGACACAATCAGACCTACTCTTAGAAGGAAAAAACATGTAAAAGGTCTAAGAATTATGATGTCTGTTATGATGTTCATTTTGTGAACATAACAAGCAAATATAGTGGCGGCCAGGAAAATAATAGGATGGATTATGAGAACGTTAAAATTCAAAGACCCCACCCACAGCAATGCTAATACTATTTAATTAACTGGTGCTATCCCGTCTTGAGTATTGCTCGGTACTCACTTCCCCTTTCTGAATAGGAGAGATCTCTGAATTAGAGGGAATACAGAGACCATGTACGGCAAGCATAGATATGATAAAACATCTAAATTATTGAGACCATCTCAAAGCTCTCAAAATGTAGTCTCTGGACAGGAGACAAGAAAGGTATCAAATAATACATATACTGTATGGAAGATACAGGAGGGCCAGGTCCCAAATTTGCACAGCAAAATATAACAACATACTGGAGCTAAAGATTCAGAAAGAAATTAATAATAGAAACAGTGAGGAGTAGAGGTGTTCTAGGTACAATCAGAGAGCAGTCTTTTAACAGTAGGGGGGTCAAGGGCTGTTCAACACTGCCAGCAAGCATTAAAAATATTGCTTGAATGAAGTACTCAAGTACTCTAGTACAGTGCTATTCAACCTAGGTCGATAGTTCGCCTTATAGTGGACGAGATTAAGTGAGGGTTGGACTACTGGGTGGACGAGATTCTTACCTGCACGTGTCTGTATAATATACAAGAGACTCTCTCTCTCTCTCCTATATTTCTTAAAATACATACTACAAATACATATTTACCTATTGTAACATCGAGGTTGCCATCTCGCTAGACCCCGATAGTACAACCACGCGAGGGACTGTCTCGCCATTGGTTGTCACGAATCACGTGACAGCTGACTAACACCCAGGTACCTATTTTACTGCTAGGTAACAGGGGCATAGGGTGAAAGAAACTCTGCCCATTGTTTCTCGCCGGCGCCTGGGATCGAACCCAGGACCACAGGATCACAAGTCCAGTGTGCTGTCCGCTCGGCCGACCGGCTCCCCGGTCGGTGAGTGGTGAGTTTTTTTTTTTTTTTTACATGCAAGCATGCTTATAAGTACAATAAAAGTAAACAAATACAACATAGAACAGAACAAAATGACAAAGCACAAACGTGCAAAAACATAAAGGAACAAATATCCTAAACACAAAAACGCCGGCCGGAAGAGCCGACCACAAAACAACAATAATTACAAACAAAATACAACAATGTACAACAATTAAGTTAAACACAGCGGAATACAATACAGAAATAACACACTAAAGCATTAAATATATAGAACAAGGCTACCAGCACCGTAAACACACACGGAGAGGCACCAACACAAAACGAAAATAATAATAATAACAAGAGAGGAATACAAGTATACAACAAACAAAAAGAAAAGCACAATGGCAAAACACGACAAAAAGCATAAACCCAGACCGGGTCACGCCAACAGCCTTAAGGGCACTCAACACTACACAAACAAGCGCACAAACAGCATCATAAAAACATAGAACCTCAAAGCATAACATAAGAACATGACGTCCACAACCAGACACACACACCAACCAAACCCTGGACCACACAGGAACCGGATACACACACACAAGCCACACAAATACACCCACAACCACAAACCGGAGCACGCAGGAATCGGGAAACAAACCCGCCCCACCCACTCACACACACCCGACCCGCACCCCACAACCATGCACACAAATGGAAACAACACACAATACACAAAGGAATCATGAGTGAGGAATACACATCTCAGAGACAGGTCCATACGTCTCCGAAGCCCAAGGATACTTTCGCTTGTAGGCCTCCCAAATCAATATTCCCTGTCGGTAGCGGGACGATCCCCCTGCCTCCGTGGGCCCTTCATAAACTCGGGAATCTTCAGATCAGGCGGAAACGGCCACTCCTTAAGCTCACAGACGCAAGTCACATAACGAGGCTGGGGAGCGAAAACCACGTCCTTCGAGGTAGCAGACGACACCGAAGAAGCGTACAAGGGCTGCCGAGACGGCCGCGTCGCCGTACGCACAGGAGCAGGGGACAATCGACGAGATGGTAACACCTCCACTGAGACCGCAGGAGACACTGAGGAGATGGCCGGAGACGGAAAAGGCGTCGAGACCTCAGCCGATGAAACGGGAACCGAGGAAGGGGTTACAGAACCCCCACAGCGAGCTTCCTTTTTCAACACCATCACCAGGCCACCCCGCTCACCACGAACCTCAGCAGGGGAAACCACCCCCCACGAAGAACCGGAGCCATCCGACGCAGGCGACGCACCCGAAGCAAGATCCGCAAACACCATATCTGAAGTGGAGGCCGAAACACCGGCACTGGCATCCTCGGGCAAATGCACCTCCGCCATCACCGTAGTACACAACGCAATCGGAGCCACCCCTCCGTTGCCGGCAGATCCACAAGCATCAAAGTCGCCAACGTCTACCCATGCTAAAGAAGAAACGCCGGGAACGCTTAGGCTCAGGCCGCACATCATCAGTCCCGGAGGCTGACTCAGAGACACGCGCAACACAAGCCAAGCGAACCGAAGCACGTCGTAGAACGGCAGCATCCTCAACCACATGGGGCATCAGGCCAGGCACAGGAGGAAGCGCCGGATCCACCCCATCACCCAGCACAGCTGGAACAGACTGCGAGGGTGCAGGGACAGGGTCAGACGCAGCAGAGGACGAACTGGAAGACGGGGGATTCGAGAAGAAGGCAGCCGGAAGAACCCCAGGGGCACTAGTCGGAGCAGGACGATCACCAGGCGACGACACAACCTCCGGAGGAGAGGCGCATCAGGCGGCGCAACAGGTGACACAGGGTGAAGAGACGTCCACATCCACAGAATCCTCCTCCACAGGAAGCGGCGGAAAATCCTCCTCACTGAAGAGGTTCACGGGTGCAACGGCAGGCGCAGAACAGTCAGCAGCCTGATGGTCCAAGAGGCCACAACGAAAACATGTCCAAGGCTGGCGGACGTAAAACACCCGAACGTTGTAACCCATAAGACGCACAGAGGACAGAATATCTTCCCAGAGCCTCATGCCCAGGGTGTGAATGTTTGTCCTCACACCCTTAAGTGGACTGGAAGACACCACGTTCACCCGCACACTAACCACTGCGCCAAACCGGCCGAAGTACCGCTGTAGCAGACCCTCCGAAAACTTCAATGGAGCGCCATGCACATTGACGTAAGTGAGGGCACCACTCAGATCAGAGAGGGTCACAGTGTCCGCACCATCCGGGAGGGGGAATGTCCGCCCTTCGTATCGACGGAGAAAGTCTCGATATGCCAATTCCTCCGTGAACTTCACTATCGCTCGACGTGCCGTCACCAGCTCTACTCCATAAATGTTTATCACAGGGATATGAAGCAAAGCACACACCAGCGCTATCTCTGGGTACCCAGCCCGGCCGGAAAATTTGAGGCCCACAGACTGAGCCCGCAGTACAGGGGGGAGAGGGACCCCCCATCGTGAACTCCACGTCAGCACAGGTGGGCAGAGACCTAGGGAGTGGTGAGTGGTATGTCAGTTATTACTGCAATGTAACTGCACTTGTTCACTTCCCGTTGGACCGTGAGCCTGCACCTCTTGTGACTCCTGTGTGTAAGTAATACTTATCAATATTATTATTATTATTACAACTTGCCTTTAATACAGTCTTAGGGGAACTAATTGGTTTTCTTATTATATCTCAAAATTATATCTATATCAAGTAATATTTCCACATTAATACTGATTAATTATTTTGTCTTAATACTGTGTCGTTCTCATTTTGAGTAGTTTGGTTTCAGATTTTATATTTGAATTAATATGCGTTAATATAACAAGCTAACTCATCCTTATTTATTTTCCAGATTTCAACATTATTGCTTAACTTTTACAGATCATGTCAATTCACAAGTACTTCAAAAAGATTGATGACAATCTTGAGCCTACAAAACCTGTTGCAGTTGGTGCAGCAGTTGATGCAACAAGAAAAGATGATGTTTCAAATCAAGATGGAGCTGCATCACAGGACCTCACAGAGGAAAAGGAGGCTTCCAAAACGGATGCATCTTCATCACAAAAAAAGCGACCAAAACTGAGGAATGATGAGCACATTGCATTTGGATTCTTCCGGACAGTACATGAAGCTTCAAATCCCTTCCCACGAGGCAAGTGCTTCTTTTGTAATGCCACGTACAGTAATGAAAATGTTGTTCCTTCAAAACTTGCACGGCATTTAAAGACGAAGCACCCAGAACACCAAAACAAATCAAAACAATTTTTTTAGACAAATTTGGAAACATACTTGAAGCAACAGTCGACCTTTAAAAGTCAAGTTATGCTCTCTGACATGAAAACATTTACTCTTGCTTCTCTTAAGATGACACAAATGGTTCTTCAGAAATAAAAGCAATTTACTGAACTTGAAAATGTTGTAATGCCGTGTCTTGAAGTAGCAGCTAACCTTATACATGGAGGGAAAGATGCAGTGAAGAAATTGAAGAAGATTCCGTTGTCTGATACTACAATAAGTCGTCGGTCTGTGATGTTAGCAGATGACCTGAAGGAACAGCTTGTTAAAAAAACTGCGTCTAGCCGCAATTGTAAATATATAGATGAATATATAAAAGTTAAATAAAAAAAAAACTGTTTTTTTCTGTTTACATAGTCATAGAAATGAGATATGAAACAGATTTTAAATATTAAAAACGTGAGATTTTTAATGAAACTTTTTCGGGGTGGGGTGGACAGCTTCTACTTAATCACCACAAGGGGTGGACGACATTAAAAAAGGTTGAAGATCAATGCTCTAGTATAAACAAGTACTCTACAATCCCTCCCACACAAGCACCCTCCACCCATCCGAAACTAGCACTTCACACCCTAGAATATGGTAAGCTAGGCAAGGGTAGACTAGTGTTGGCTAGGTTATGATAGGAAGGAGTAAGCTAGGCAGATTTACTCAACCAGTAATTTGGGGGAGAGGAGAAACTCGATATAAGCCTAACTTGTTGCTTCCTGTTCTCTGACACAATGATTTATTTTACGTCAGGTTTTCAGCACAACCGCATCAAAAACCTTGGTTATTTATTTATTTATATAAAAGAAGGTACATTGGGAGTTAAGAGAGAACATAGGAATGATGTTGATTTTACAATCTTGTAAAGCCACTAGCACGCATAGCGTTTTGAACAAAACGCTACTGATCTGGTAGCTACTCAAAAGCTGGACTGGTCAAAGTCGTATCCATTTTGTTGCCCTCTGACTGTCAGTGACTACTCTTCTGACATTCCCTAACTTTCTGCAATATTGTCAAACTAATAACAATTAGTAGTAGTTAAATATTACCTGAATAATTGCAGCACATGATGTGGCTGGTACATCGTTGTTGTTTTGCCCGGTCTTTCGTATACAAGGTATACGAAGTTAAATCTGGCTACTTTACTCAACATAACATAATCTAACCTAACCTAACACATCCGACTCTAAGAATGACTAACCTGAGCTAAGATATCCTAAGCTATGTATATTTACAACAGTACACTGGTTGTTGTTGTTGATTTAGGGGCGGAGGGCGGTCCAAAGAATTACCCAAATCTGCAGGCGATGAGTCACAATAACGTGGCTAAAGTATGTTGACCAGACCACACACTAGAAAGTGAAGGGACGACGACGTTTAAGTCCGTCCTGGACCATTCTCAAGTCGATTGTTACACATTCACTATCGACTTGAGAATGATCCGAAACCGAAACGTCGTCGTCCCTTCACCTTCTAGCGTGTGGTCTGGTCAACAGCTATTAGTTCATATAAGTTGACAACTTACCCAGATAAACAAACTTCCTAATGATATATATGTAATTAATACAACTGAAATGTTTAAATCGTGATTATATATGTATCATGTGGATATTTTCTAATGTAATTGTTTCTCCTGATATTCGGGTTCTTTATTATGCTTCGTCTTGAGGCAAAGCCCAATACCTTATGCCATATTGATGCTCTGTCCACAGATCATTCTTTCTCTCTCAAATTGTATACACTGATCGTTTCCTACACCGCCCCACGGGTGCAGTTGCCTCTACTTATCAGACAGAACTATTTACCTTGCTTCTTACACTAAAATGTGTACGTCTCCAAACTTGATTCATTAATTCTAAGAGATTTTCTATCATCCTTAATTGCGCTTAACTTTCTAAGACACAATTGTAACATGAGCATGTCTGAAGCTAGACAGGCAAAACACAATATTAGTGATTGTAACAGAATCCACCTCATGTGAATTCCATCTTCGTTGGCCTCCAAAACTTAAGGAATGGTCCAGAAAATAGCTACTAAAGTTTAATTTAAGTGTGAAGATACTTCAGTTGATACTTAGATACTTCCTTACTTAGGAAGTAACTTACTTACTTAGATATGGATATAAATTCATTTGAACGTGTCCAGCGTAGGATGACTAAGTTAATTCCCCAAATTAGAAATCTTTCATATGAAGAAAGATTAACAAAGCTTAATTGCATTCACTGGAAAGGCGAAGAGTTAGGGGTGACATGATAGAGGTTTACAAGTGGATGAATGGACATATCAAAGGGGATATTAATGGAGTATTAAACGTATCAACACAAGACAGAACGCGAAACAATGAGTATAAACAAATCCACAAGGGTCGTGACGAGGATTCGAACCTGCGTCCGGGAGCATCCCAGACACTGCCTTAATTGACTGAGCTACGACAGGGTAAAAAGGGATGCTCCCGGACGCAGGTTCAAATCCTCGTCACGGCCCTTGTGGATTTGTTCATTTGATGCATCAAGTTAGTGTGATCTCTGTGTGTAATGATGTAAGGGCGAAGAGGGAGAACGGCCTATTGACATAGCTCGGGTGGTTATCTTGAGATGATTTCGGGGCTTTAGTGTCCCCGCGGCCCGGTCATAGACCAGGCCTCCACCCCAGGAAGCAGCCCGTGACAGCTGACTAACACCCAGGTACCTATTTTACTGCTAGGTAACAGGGGCATAGGGTGAAAGAAACTCTGCCCATTGTTTCTCGCCGGCGCCCGGGATCGAACCCAAAACCACAGGATCACAAGTCCAGCGTGCTGTCCGCTCGGCCGACCGGCTCCCCAGGGGGGAGTTGTGTAAAATCCTGGTTTATGCCTCGGAGAGGCTACAGGATCCAGTAAGTTCAGTAGAACTTCGGTTTCAACCCTTTTTACCCTGTCATAGGTCAGTCGATTAAGACAGTGTCTGGGATGCTCCCGGACGCAGGTTCGAATCCTCATCACGGCCTTTGTGGATTTGTTCATTTGATGCATCACGTTAGTGTGATCTCTGTGGGTAATGATGTAAGGGCGAAGAGGGAGAACGGCCTCCGTTCTCCGAAGGCATGTTGCCTCGTGTAGAGCAACATGCCTTCTCCAGTGGCCTTAAGTTTTTTGGTAAATAATGGTTCTTTGGACTTTGGTAAATACTAGTTCAGTAACAGGGTTATTGATTTGTGGAACCAATTACCGCGTAACGTGGTGGAGGAAGGGTCCCTCAATTGTTTAAAACGTAGGTTCGGCATGTATATGAATGCGATCGGGCAAACAAATAGTGTAGTGCTGTGTAGTGTAGTGTAGTGTAGTGTAGTGTAGTGTAGTGTAGTGTAGTGTAATGTAGACGTGCACAGAGGGAGATGGCGAAGCATCTCATAATGAATGTCATCCGAGCCCGCTACCGTAGATCTGCAGAGGGCCAGGGCAGACTGAAGTTCAGAGAGAAAGGATCGTTATAGGGAAGGCGGAGATGAGTGTGGAAATCTATAGGATAAGATTCAAGACCAAGCTTACAAAGAAGGAAGGATTGAGGAAGATGAGAACCAGAGCTAACAGAAGAAAAGTGGGAACCCAGTTCGGTCGTGACCGTCACTGGGTCCGCCACAAGAGTACCACGGAGGTGGAGATCCAGCGAGACATCTGGAATGATCTTGCCCGTAATCTAGCGGATCTTCTTCCAGATCTGAGGCAGAGGAGTATCAGACGGATGGTGGAAACATAAGATTTCTAACTCTCACGTTTAGCTGTATGGATGGTCCTACGGGCCACCGCACTTGCCTTCCGAAACAAAATAAAAGAATCAGCCGTCTGCCGGTGGCGGTGTTTCTTCCAGGCTGCACGCTTACAGCAGACAGCCCGAGCACAGTCCGCATTCCACCAGGGAACGCACTTCCATGTGCCCCGGGAGGAAGAGCAAGTAATAGAGCGGATGGCAGCATCGAAGACAGTGAATAGAGCGGAGGGCAGCATCGAAGGGATGACGAGCAGAGAGAAAGATCAAGACAGGAAAGGGTGCGAGTTCGAGAGTCCACATGAGTGGGCTTACCAGAATTCAGAAGAGATAGAGAAGAAACGAGGACAAATGGTTCGAGGAGACGGCCTCGGGTGTCTGTCAGAATATCACCCCAGAGGGAATGTCGACAGTTGAAATCACTCAAAAGGAGCACTAGCTCTGGCAAGGCGTCCAGGAGGTGCTTAAGATCAGGAAGGGAAAGCGGGACATTTTGGGGGGAGATAAATGGAACAGATTGTATACCATTTACTTACGAAAACACGGACAGTAGAATAATGGATAGGTGACGGAAGAAGTAGGGGAACGAAGGGAATATTAGAACGAATTAAGAGAGCAGTAGAGTTACGGGCCCCAGCAAGAGCAGGGGGGTGGGGGGAAAGAAGGAATAACCACGAAAGTGACCAGGACGAGCACCAAGCATGGGTTCCTGGAGACAAACACAAAGTGGTGAAAACTGTGTAATTAGAAGTTGGAGTTGATGGAAGTTGGCATAAAATCCACGAATATTCCACTGAAGAATAGACATTATCAAAGAGAAAGGACAGTAACAGAACAAGACAGAAACAAAGGTAAAGAAGAATACAGTTTATTAAAGAATCTCAGGATCAGGAACAGGGTCAGCAAAATCAGGCTTAAGGGGCATGGGTAAACTGAGTAAGGATGGAGGGAAGGAAGCGAGAGGACAGACCAGAGGTGGACTAATGGGGTCCGGAGGAGGAGACAACTGAGAGGGGCAAGCAAGGACAGCTGGAGGAGGGGGGGGGGAGCTGAAATCAGGGAGTTCACCTCAACAAGGGCAGCAACCGAGAGGGAATCGGGGACGAAAGAAACCTCCATATCTGGGACAGGGGGGTCCGACCACTGAAATGGGAGGGGACGTAGTGACAGAGTCAGAGGGAGGGGGCGAGGAAGAAAGCGAAGCCTTCTTACCTGCTGGAGAGGAAGGAGAGGAGCCAGGCTTACGTTTCTAACTCGAAGAGTCAGGCGTGCCAGTAACAACGTACCGGGCGAAAGACTCAAAGGTATCAGCAGGAGAAGAGGAACGGGAGCGAACAACACGAAGATTGCTGGGAGGATAATGGATATCAGCCTGGACAGACAGGTGGTGTAGAGGGTCAAGAGACTGGGGGTGAGGGTCGGGAAGAAAGAGTGCGGGGAGATGGGGTAGAAGACATAGGAGATATGGTGGACTGGGTAGGAAGGGGGGAAACCCCAGACAAAGAACCAGGAGGGAGACCCGTCGGGGCAGGAGGCAAAGGAATAAGGGAGGTGGTGGGTGTGGTTGGGTTTAAGGCATGGAAACGGTTGTGAGACTGAAGGAGGTGGGAAGGACAAGGAGAGGTCGAACGTAACACGCGAGCGTAGGATATGCCCACGAAAGGGGTGAGACGACGAACTTGACGTCTCGCTACAGGAAAAGACAGACAATCACGGTGCTTTAAGTTAAGAACAACTTCCTCGAGTTTGTAGTGTATACATGAGCGTGAGAAAATAAGGTGGGCCTCATCGCAATTGAGGCAGCGAGCCTTGGGAAACGTGCACTTGGACTTAGAATGACTATCGTTCCCACACATGGGGAAGGGCCTTGAATCGGGCCTTGCATAGCAGGCCAAGTACGACGTTCTGGCTACTAGATACAGCATATATATATATATATATATATATATATATATATATATATATATATATATATATATATATATATATATATATATGTCGTACCTAGTAGCCAGAACGCACTTCTCAGCCTACTATGCAAGGCCCGATTTGCCTAATAAGCCAAGTTTTCCAGAATTAATATATTTTCTCAATTTTTTTTTCTTATGAAATGATAAAGCTACCCATTTCATTATGTATGAGGTCAATTTTTTTTTATTGGAGTTAAAATTAACGTAGATATATGACCGAACCTAACCAACCCTACCTAACCTAACCTAACCTATCTTTATAGGTTAGGTTAGGTTAGGTAGCAGAAAAAGTTAGGTTAGGTTAGGTTAGGTAGTCGAAAAACAATTAATTCATGAAAACTTGGCTTATTAGGCAAATCGGGCCTTGAATAGTAGGCTGAGAAGTGAGTTCTGGCTACTAGGTACGACATATATATATATATATATATATATATATATATATATGTCGTACCTAGTAGCCAGAACGCAGTTTTTGGCCTACTATGCAAGGCCCGATTTGCCTAATAAGCCAAGTTTTCCTGAATTAATATATTTTCTCTAATTTTTTTCTTATGAAATGATAAAGCTACCCATTTCATTATGTATGAGGTCAATTTTTATTAATTGGAGTTAAAATTAACGTAGATATATGACCGAACCTAACCAACCCTACCTAACCTAACCTAACCTATCTTTATAGGTTAGGTTAGATTAGGTAGCCGAAAAAGTTAGGTTAGGTTAGGTTAGGTAGGTTAGGTAGTTGAAAAACAATTAATTCATGAAAACTTGGCTTATTAGGCAAATCGGGCCTTGAATAGTAGGCTGAGAAGTGAGTTCTGGCTACTAGGTACGACATATATATATATATATATATATATATATATATATATATATATATATGTCGTACCTAGTAGCCAGAACTCACTTTTTGGCCTACTATTCAAGGTCTGATTTGCCTAATAAGCCAAGTTTTCCTGAATTAATATATTTTTTCTAATTTTTTTCTTATGAAATGATAAAGCTACCCATTTCATTATGTATGAGGTCAATTTTTTTTTATTGGAGTTAAAATTAACGTAGATATATGACCGAACCTAACCAACCCTACCTAACCTAACCTAACCTATCTTTATAGGTTAGGTTAGGTTAGGTAGCCGGAAAAGTTAGGTTAGGTTAGGTTAGGTAGGTTAGGTAGTCGAAAAAGCATTAATTCATGAAAACTTGGCTTATTAGGCAAATCGGGCCTTGCATAGTAGGCTGAGAAGTGCGTTCTGGCAACTAGGTACGACATATATATATATATATATATATATATATATATATATATATATATATATATATATATATATATATATATATATATATATATATATATGTCGTACCTAGTAGCCAGAACTCACTTCTCAGCCTACTATGCATGGCCCGATTTGCCTAATAAGCCTAGTTTTCATAAATTAATGTTTTTTCGACAACCTAACCTACCTAACCAAACCTAACCTAACGTTTTCGGCTACCTAACATAACCTAACCTATAAAGATAGGTTAGGTTAGGTTAGGTAGGGTTGGTTAGGTTCGGTCATATATCTACGTTAATTTTAACTCCAATAAAAACAGATTTACCTCATACATATTGAAATGGGTAGCTTTATCATTTCATAAGAAAAAAATTAGAGAAAATATATTAATTCAGTAAAACTTGGCTTATTAGGCAAATCGGGCCTCGCATAGTAGGCTGAGAAGTGAGTTCTGGCTACTAGGTACGACATATATATATATATATATATATATATATATATATATATATATATATATATATGTCGTACCTAGTAGCCAGAACGCACTTCTCAGCCTACTATACATGGCCCGATTTGCCTAATAAGCCAAGTTTTCATGAATTAATGTTTTTTCGACTACCTAACCTACCTAACCTGACCTAACCTAACTTTTTCGGCTACCTAACCTAACCTAACCTATGAAGATAGGTTAGGTTAGGTTAGGTAGGGTTGGTTAGGTTTGGTCATATATCTACGTTAATTTTAACTCCAATAAAAAGCAATTGACCTCATACATAATGAAATGGGTAGCTTTATCATTTCATAAGAAAAAAAATTGAGAAAATATATTTATTCAGGAAAATTTGGCTTATTAGGCAAATCGGGCCTTGCATAATAGGCTGAAAAGTGCATTCTGGCTACTAGGTACGACATATATATATATATATATATATATATATATATATATATATATATATATATATATATATGTCGTACCTAGTAGCCAGAACTCACTTCTTAGCCTACTATTCAAGGCCCGATTTGCCTAATAAGCCAAGTTTTCCTGAATTAATATATTTACTATAGTTTTTTTCTTATGAAATGATAAAGCTACCCATTTCATTATGTATGAGGTCAATTTTTTTTTATTGGAGTTAAAATTAACGTAGATATATGACCGAACCTAACCAACCCTACCTAACCTAACCTAACCTATATTTATAGGTAAGGCTAGGTTAGGTACCCAAAAAAAGCTAGGTTAGGTTAGGTTAGGTAGGTTAGGTAGACGAAAAAACATTAATTCATGAAAACTTGGCTTATTAGGCAAATCGGGCCTTGAATAGTAGGCTGAGAAGTGCGTTCTGGCTATTAGGTACGACATATATATATATATATATATATGTCGTACCTAGTAGCCAGAACGCACTTGTCAGCCTACTATGCAAGGCCCGATTTGCCTAATAAGCCAAGTTTTCATGAATTTATTGTTTTTCGACTACCTAACCTACCTAACCTAACCTAACCTAACTTTTTCAGCTACCTAACCTAACCTAACCAATAAAGATAGATTAGGTTAGGTTAGGTAGGGTTGGTTAGGTTCGGTCATATATCTAAGTTAATTTTAACTCCAATAAAAAAAATTGACCTCATACATAATGAAATGGGTAGCTTTATCATTTCATAAGAAAAAAATTAGAGAAAATATATTAATTCAGAAAAACTTGGCTTCTTAGGCAAATCGGGCCTTGCATAGTAGGCCGAGAAGTGCGTTCTGGCTACTAGGTACGACATATATATATATATATATATATATATATATATATATATATATATATATATATATATATGTATATAGTAGTACCTAGTAGCCAGAACTCACTTCTCAGCCTACTATGCAAGGCCCGATTTGCCTAATAAGCCAAGTTTTCATGAATTAATTGTTTTTCGACTACCTAACCTACCTAACCTAACCTAACTTAACTTTTTCGGCTACCTAACCCAACCTAACCTATAAAGATAGGTTAGGTTAGGTTAGGTAGGGTTGGTTAGGTTCGGTCATATATCTACATTAATTTTAACTCCAATAAAAAAAAATTGACCTCATACATAATGAAATGGGTAGCTTTATCATTTCATAAGAAAAAAATTAGAGAAAATATATTAATTCATGAAAACTTGGCTTATTAGGCAAATCTGGCCTTGCATAGTAGGCTGAGAAGTGCGTTCTGGCTACTAGGTACGACATATATATATATATATATATATATATATATATATATATATATATATATATATATATATATATATATATATATATATATATATATAAATATATATATATATATATATATATATATATATATGTCGTACCTATATATATATATATATATATATATATATATATATATATATATATATATATATATATATATATATATATATATATATATATATATATATATATATATATATATATATATATATAAATATATATATATATATATAAATATATAACTGAAAACTCACACCCCAGAAGTGACTCGAACCCATACTCCCAGGAGCAACGCAACTGGTATGTACAAGACGCCTTAATCCACTTGACCATCACGACCGGACATAATGAGGTGATAGCCGAGGCTATTTGAACCACCCCACCGCCGGCACTCGGATAGTAATCTTGGGCATAGCATTTTACCAAATCACCTCATTCTTTGGGGCACACGTGAGGAACACAAATGCGAACAAGATGGTTCAAATGTTCAAGATGGTTCAAATGGGGTGGTTCAAATAGCCTCGGCTATCACCTCATTATGTCCGGTCGTGATGGTCAAGTGGATTAAGGCGTCTTGTACATACCAGTTGCGTTGCTCCTGGGAGTATGGGTTCGAGTCACTTCTGGGGTGTGAGTTTTCAGTTGCGCCTTGTTCGCATTTGTGTTCCTCACGTGTGCCCCAAAGAATGAGGTGATTTGGTAAAATGGTATGCCCAAGATTACTATCCGAGTGCCGGCGGTGGGGTGGTTCAAATAGCCTCGGCTATCACCTCATTATGTCCGGTCGTGATGGTCAAGTGGATTAAGGCGTCTTGTACATACCAGTTGCGTTGCTCCTGGGAGTATGGGTTCGAGTCACTTCTGGGGTGTGAGTTTTCAGTTGCATATTTTCCTGGGGGACCATTCAGGCTTGTTCGCATATAAATATATATATATATATATATATATATATATATATATATATATATATATATATATATATATATAAATATATATATATAAATATATATATATATATATATATATATATATATATATATATATAAATATATATATATATATATATATATATATATATATATATATATATATATATATATATATATATATATATATATATATATGTCGTACCTAGTAGCCAGAACGCAATTCTCAGCCTACTATGCAAGGCCTGATTTGCCTAATAAGCCAAGTTTTCATGAATTAATATATTTTCTCTAATTTTTTTCTTATGAAATGATAAAGCTACCCATTTCATTATGTATGAGGTCATTTTTTTTTATTGGAGTTAAAAATAATGTAGATATATGACCGAACCTAACCATCCCTACCTAACCTAACCTAACCTAACTTTATAGGTTAGGTTAGCTTAGGTAGCCGAAAAAGTTAGGTTAGGTTAGGTTAGGTAGGTTAGGTAGTCGAAAAACAATTAATTCATGAAAACTTGGCTTATTAGGCAAATCGGGCCTTGCATAGTAGGCATAGAAGTGCGTTCTGGCTATTAGGTACGACATATATAAATATATATATGTCGTACCTAGTAGCCAGAACGCACTTTTTGGCCTACTATGCAAAGCCCGATTTGCCTAATAAGCCAAGTTTTCCTGAATTAATATATTTTCTCTAATTTTTTTCTTATGAAATGATAAAGCTACTAATTTCATTATGTATGAGGTCAATTTTTTTATTGGAGTTAAAATTAACGTAGATATATGACCGAACCTAAGGAACCCTACCTAACCTAACCTAACCTATCTTTATAGGTTAGGTTAGGTTAGGTAGCCAAAAAAGTTAGGTTAGGTTAGGTTAGGTAGGTTAGGTAGTCGAAAAACAATTAATTCATGAAAACTTGGCTTATTAGGCAAATCGGGCCTTGCATAGTTGGCTGAGAAGTGCGTTCTGGCTACTAGGTACGATATATATATATATATATATATATATATATATATATATATATATATATATATATATATATATATATATATATATATATATGTCGTACCTAGTAGCCAGAACGCACTTTTTGGCCTAATATGCAAGGCCCGATTTGCCTAATAAGCCAAGTTTTCCTGTATTAATATATTTTCTCTAATTGTGTTCTTAGGAAATGATAAAGCTACCCATTTCATTATGTATGAGGTCAATTTTTTTTTATTGGAGTTAAAATTAATGTAGATATATGACCGAACCTAACCAACCCTACCTAACCTAACCTAACCTAACCTATCTTTATAGGTTAGGTTAGGTTAGGTAGCCGAAAAAGTTAGGTTAGGTTAGGTTAGGAAGGTTAGGTAGTCGAAAAACAATTAGTTCATGAAAACTTGGCTTATTAGGCAAATTGGGCCTTGCATAGTAGGCTGAGAAGTACGTTCTGGCTACAAGGTACGACATATATATATATATATATATATATATATATATATATATATATATATATATATCTATATATATATATATATATATATATATATAAATATATATATATATATATATATATATATATATATATATATATATATATATATATATATATATGTCGTACCTAGTAGCCAGAACGCATTTCTCAGCCTACTATGCAAGGCCAAATTTGCCTAGTAAGCCAAGTTTTCCTGAATTAATATATTTTCTCTAATTTTTTTCTTATGAAATGATAAAGCTACCCATTTCATTATGTATGAGGTCAATTTTTTTTATTGGAGTTAAAATTAACGTAGATATATGACCGAACCTAACCAACCCTATCTAACCTAACCTAACCTATCTTTATAGGTTAGGTTAGGTTAGGTAGCCGAAAAAGTTAGGTTAGGTTAGGTTAGGTAGGTTAGGTAGTCGAAAAACAATTATTTAATGAAAACATGGCTTATTAGGCAAATCTGGCCTTGCATAGTAGGCTGAGAAGTGCGTTCTGGCTACTAGGTACGACATATATATATATATATATATATATATATATATATATATATATATATATATATATATATATATATATATATATATATATATATATATATATATATATATATGTATATATATGTCGTACCTAATAGCCAGAACTCACTTCTATGCCTACTATTCAAGGCCCGATTTGCCTAATAAGCCAAGTTTTCATGAATTAATTGTTTTTCGACTACCTAACCTACCTAACCTAACCTAACCTAACTTTTTCGGCTACCTAACCTAACCTAACCTATAAAGATAGGTTAGGTTAGGTTAGGTAGGGTTGGTTAGGTTCGGTCATATATCTACGTTATTTTTAACTCCAATAAAAAAAATTGACCTTATACATAATGAAATGGGTAGCTTTATCATTTCATAAGAAAAAAATTAGAGAAAATGTATTTATTCACGAAAACTTGGCTTATTCGGCAAATCATGCCTTGCATAGTAGGCTGAGAAGTGCGTTCTGGCTACTAGGTACGACATATATATATATATATATATATATATATATATATATATATATATATATATATATATATATATATATATATGTCGTACCTAGTAGCCAGAATGCACTTCTCGGCCTACTATGCAAGGCCCGATTTGCCTAATAAGCCAAGTTTTCCTGAATTAATATATTTTCTCTATTTTTTTCTTATGAAATGATAAAGCTACCCATTTCATTATGTATGAGGTCAATTTTTTTTTATTGGAGTTAAAATTAACGTAGATATATGACCAAACCTAACCAACCCTACCTAACGTAACCTAACCTATCTTTATAGGTTAGGTTAAGTTAGGTTGCCGAAAAAGTTAGGTTAGGTTAGGTTAGGTAGGTTAGGTAGTCGAAAAACAATTAGTTCATGAAAACTTGGCTTATTAGGCAAATCGGGCCTTGCATAGTAGGCTGAGAAGTACGTTCTGGCTACAAGGTACGACATATATATATATATATATATATATATATATGTCGTACCTAGTAGCCAGAACGCACTTTTCAGCCTACTATGCAAGGCCCGATTTGTCTAATAAGCCAAGTTTTCCTGAATTAATATATTTTCTCTAATTTTTTTCTTATGAAATGGTAAAGCTACCCATTTCATTATGTATGAGGTAAATTTTTTGTTATTGGAATTAAAATTAACGTAGATATATGACTGAACCTAACCAACCCTACCTAACCTAACCTAACCTATCTCTATAGGTTAGGTTCGGTTAGGTAGCCGAAAAAGTTAGGTTAGGTTAGGTTAGGTAGGTTATGTAGTCGAAAAACAATTATTTCATGAAAACTTGGCTTATTAGACAAATCGGGCCTTGCATAGTAGGCTGAGAAGTGCGTTCTGGCTACTAGGTACGACATATATATATATATATATATATATATATATATATATATATATATATATATATATATATATATATATATATATATATATATATATATATATATATATATATATATATATATATATATATATATATATGTCGTACCTAGTAGCCAGAACTCACTTTTTGGCCTACTATGCAAGGCCCGATTTGCCTAATAAGCCAAGTTTTCATGAATTAATTGTTTTTCGACTACCTAACCTACCTAACCTAACCTAACCTAACTTTTTCGGCTACCTAACCAAACCTAACCTATAAAGATAGGTTAGGTTAGGTTAGGTAGGGTTGGTTAGGTTCGGTCATATATCTACGTTAATTTTAACTCCAATAAAAAAAAATTGACCTCATACATAATGAAATGGGTAGCTTTATCATTTCATAAGAAAAAAATTTGAAAAAATGTATTAATTCAGAAAAACTTGGCTTATTAGGCAAATCGGGCCTTGCATAGTAGGCCAAAAAGTGAGTTCTGGCTACTAGGTACGACATATATATATATATATATATATATATATATGTCGTACCTAGTAGCCAGAACTCACTTCTCAGCCTACTATTCAAGGCCCGATTTGCCTAATAAGCCAAGTTTTCCCGAATTAACATATTTACTATAATTTTTTTCTTATGAAATGATAAAGCAACCCTTTTCTCTATGTATGAGGTCAATTTTTTTTTATGTGGAGTTAAAATTAACGTAGATATATGACCGAACCTAACCAACCCTACCTAACCTAACCTAACCTATATTTATAGGTAAGGTTAGGTTAGGTAGCCAAAAAAAGCTAGGTTAGGTTAGGTTAGGTAGGTTAGGTAGACGAAAAAACATTAATTCATGAAAACTTGGCTTATTAGGCAAATCGGGCCTTGAATAGTAGACTGAGAAGTGCGTTCTGGCTATTAGGTACGACATATATATATATATATATATATATATATATATATATATATATATATATATATATATATATATATATATATATATGTCGTACCTAATAGCCAGAACGCACTTCTCAGCCTACTATTCAAGGCCCGATTTGCCTAATTAGCCAAGTTTTCATGAATTAATGTTTTTTCGTCTACCTAACCTACCTAACCTAACCTAACCTAGCTTTTTTTGGCTACCTAACCTAACCTTACCTATAAATATAGGTTAGGTTAGGTTAGGTAGGGTTGGTTAGGTTCGGTCATATATCTACGTTAATTTTAACTCCAATAAAAAAAATTGACCTCATATATAGAGAAAAGGGTTGCTTTATCATTTCATAAGAAAAAAATTATAGTAAATATATTAATTCATGAAAACTTGGCTTATTAGGCAAATCGGGCCTTGAATAGTAGGCTGAGAAGTGAGTTCTGGCTACTAGGTACGACATATATATATATATATATATATATATATATATATATATATATATATATATATATATATATGTCGTACCTAGTAGCCAGAATGCACTTCTCGGCCTACTATGCAAGGCCCGATTTGCCTAATAAGCCAAGTTTTCCTGAATTAATATATTTTCTCTATTTTTTTTTCTTATGAAATGATAAAGCTACCCATTTCATTATGTATGAGGTCAATTTATTTTTATTGGAGTTAAAATTAACGTAGATATATGACCGAACCTAACCAACCCTACCTAACCTAACCTAACCTAATTAACAGTGGCTTGATGATAAACGTATAGTAACCTCTCACTTGTCTAGTGCCCTCGGGAAGTGGAGATATTTGAGGTGTATATATATCTCGAAGTCTCTACTTCTTTTGTAGGGTCTGATGGTGTAGTGGGTTAAGGCGTACTAGTTATGGCAGCTACTGGAAGGTAGTTGTGCTTTCTGGGTTCGAGGCCCACTGGTGGGTGTTGTCCAAAGATTATATATATATATATATATATATATATATATATATATATATATATATATATATATATATATATATATATATATATATATATATACATATATATGCGAACAAGCCTGAATGGTCCCCAGGACTATATGAGTTTTGTATATGAGTTTAAATGTGTGTTTATATATTAAATGAGTTTATATATATATATATATATATATATATATATATATATATATATATATATATATATATATATATATATGAATGAAAACTCACACCCCAGAAGTGACTCGAACCCATACTCCCAGGAGCAACGCAACTGGTAACTACAGGGCGCCTTAATCCACTTGACCATCGCGGCCGTCAAAAGGAAGTGATAGCCAAGGCTATTTGAGCCACTTCCCCGACGGCAACTCGGATGGTAATCTTGGGCATAGCATTTCACCAAATCACCTCATTCTTTGGGGCACACGTGAGGAACACAAATGCGAACAAGCCTGAATGGTCCCCAGGACTATATGCGAATGAAAACTCACACCCCAGAAGTGACTGTAACCCCTACTCCCAGGAGCAACGCAACTGGTTACTACAGGGCGCCTTAATCCACTTGACCATCACGGCCGTCAAAAGGAAGTGATAGCCAAGGCTATTTGAGCCACTTCCCCGACGGCAACTCGGATGGTAATCTTGGGCATAGCATTTCACCAAATCACCTCATTCTTTGGGGCACACGTGAGGAACACAAATGCGAACAAGCCTGAATGGTCCCCAGGACTATATGCGAATGAAAACTCACACCCCAGAAGTGACTGTAACCCATACTCCCAGGAGCAACGCAACTGGTAACTACAGGGCGCCTTAATCCACTTGACCATCACGGCCGTCAAAAGGAAGTGATAGCCAAGGAAGTGATTTGTGTTCCTCACGTGTGCCCCAAAGAATGAGGTGATTTGGTGAAATGCTATGCCCAAGATTACCATCCGAGTTGCCGTTGGGGAAGTGGCTCAAATAGCCTTGGCTATCACTTCCTTTTGACGGCCGTGATGGTCAAGTGGATTAAGGCGCCCTGTAGTTACCAGTTGCGTTGCTCCTGGGAGCAACGCAACCACTGCCGCCTTCACCAAGACTGCCAGCTGCACAGTCAGAATCCAGCTGGAGTCATCGTCGAGGGGTAGAAAGTTAGAGAAAGAGTGAAAAAAGTTCTGGGATAGTGGACTAATTTGTATACGAGCAGTAACAGATTCATACCAGTGATCATAGACGTTATAATTCCTGCTAGTGCTCTGTAGCAGTCGATGGAAACGGGGAAATTTGTGCCAAGTGTTAAGGGGCAGTTTTCTCATAGAAATTCGTGGAAAATCTCGAGTCAGTGTTTTTGGCGCCAAAATGTTGGGGGCGCTACGCTTGCTCAAGAAGGGTGGGGAGGTCTCCGCTTGAGCCACCTACCGCAACCTATGCTGCCTACCACTGCTGTGAGGCAGCCACCCGTAACGGGGTGCCTGATGTATAGGAATTGTGTGTGTAAGCCGGCAGTATGAATGAGTAAGTACCTATGTGTACTTACTTACTCTGTATTTCTGGTGATTATAGTCTCTAAAGCTTGAATTCGAAGTCAGGTGTTCCGTCACATTGTCACTAAGCACCTGTAGAGGTGAAGTGAAGTGTGGAGGAGATAATCACCCCTTGTCATCTTGTCAGTCCAGAGGGACTTACGTCTTGTGTATGCAGACGTACAGTGTGTGTGTGTGTGTGTGGGTACACACGGGAACAGAGTATATATAATATTATTATTCCATTGTGGTAATTCAATCATTTTGATCGTTCGTTGGACGGAGTGATATTATTCCATGTGTAGTCTTGCAGGTGTGGAATTCCAATACTGAGCGCTCAGGTTAGTGTGTGTAACGTCAGTGATTCCTGGCAATGATTATTATGGAGTGTACCAGAGTGGTGGGATTCGCTTGTTGGCTGCCAGGGGGTCAAGACGCGCTCGTTTGACCTGCCAGTTGCTACCTAGAGTTGCGAGGGGGCGGGTGTGGTTTGGCGTGTCGGCGCCATGGGCCCCCCCCCTCCCCCCTGTGGTGCGTACCCAGTCGATCGGCCTTGAGTTTTCTGCTCGGGCGGGATATCCCGAGGTGGGCTTGGTGCTGTGTGACATGCTGCGGGGTCCCTGTGGGGGATGTCTATGGTGTTGAGCTGGTGTCTGCCCGTCGAGTGGTTGTTAAACTAACAACAGAGGAGGTGTATAGGGCGTTTATACGTCGGTGCGAGGGGCGGACCTTGCCCCTGCCCGAAGGCGCAGGCACTGTGACTGTCTTCGATCGCAGTGGTGCCATCACGTATGTCAGCGTGCATGGGGCGCCCCTGGAATTTCTGGAGGGACTGCTGAGGCGTTAATCGGCCAGTTTGGGGGGGTCGTCAGTGTGCGGTTGCACCTGCTCTCCTCGGGGTCCGCTCAAGGGTATGCGGTCCAATATTTTCACCCTAGGAATGAGGCTGCGGGCGAACATTCCTTCTCGAGTGAGGCTTCTGGGGTGTTCTGTTCGAGTGTTTTATGCTCGCCAGCCCCGCACGTGTTACCATTGTGGCCTCTTGGGTCATCAGGCTGCTGGGTGCTCTGAACCTGCCGTCGCGCCCGTCAACCTCTTCCGTGAGGAGGATTTCCCGCCTCTCCTTGTGGAGGAAGATTCGGTGGGTGTGGACGCCGCTTTGGCTGCTGCTGTACCGCGTGTGTCGCCTGAAGCGTCTCCTGCAGATGTCTCCCCTCCTCCAGAGGCTGTATCGCCTGTTGCGGTTGCCTCTCAGGCGGTTGCATCGCCGTCGGGTGTTCGTCCTGCCCCGGTTGCTGTCCTGGATGCTTCCGTGGTTCTTCCGGCTCCTGTATGCGCGGCTCCCCCGTCTTCCTGTTCTCCATATGTGGTGCCTGTCACTGCACCCTCGCCGTGTGCCTAGGATGTTTTGGGTGCCGGGGTCGCTGTGGGACCTCCTACAGTGCTCGACCTGGTTCCCCGTGTGGCTGAGGATGCTGCCATCCTGCGGCGGGCGTCGGTTCGCCCGGCTTGTGTTGTCCGGGTTTCTGGGTCGACATCCGGCTCTGATGATGCGCGGCCGGTGCCCAAGCGTTCCCTAAGATCTTCTGATTGGGCTGATCCGGGAGAATTCGACGATGGTGGATCTTCCAGTGACAGTGGTGAGGTTCCGTCCCATTCCTCGGTGGTGGCGGAGGTCCATGTGCTTGCAGCTGCCTGTATCGATGTTTCTTCTCGTGAGGTGCCTGTGGAGCTTGCTTCCGGTGCGTCGCCCCCCTCCCCACTCAGCTCGTTGTTACCGTGAGGGGGGCTTAGTGGGCGGCTGCCGGAGTGTGATGCTCCTTGGGACAGTCCTCTGTCCTTTTCTAGCCTTGTGCTCCTGCTGCCGTCCTCTCCAATTATGCTGAGCACCTTTTCCTTTTCTTTCTTTTTCGCTTTTCTCCCCCCTCTTCTCCTATCTGCTTGCCGTTTCCTGCCGACCTTTTGATTGTTCTGGTTCTTCCCTTGGACTTCTTCTATTTTGACGCTCAGGTGCTTGAGGAGGCATACTCTTGCACCCGTAGAACTGTAGTACCCGACGTCGAGAGCGAGGGGAACTTTTATTGTCAATCCCCTTTTCGTCACTGAACCCGATCTCGACGGACTGTAGGTTCTTAAGGTGGAGTTTGTGGGGTGTATACTCACGACGCACCCCTAGGAGGCCCCGGCATGATCGGCGATAGCTTCTTGTTGGGTGTCCTGCCTCTAATTGTGGCTCCATGGTGGGTGTGGGGGCACATTCGTGAAAGAATATTCCTTTTCGTAGTGATGATAACCCCTGTTTCGACTGTTTCTGCTTTACCTTCTCAGGCTCGTGGGGTGGGCGACCAAGCCCCCGAGTCGGTCCGTGTTGGAAGACCGGGCTCTGTAACCTCCGCTGCATTGGGCCCCGACCTTGCTCCTCCTTTGGCCTCTCTGACTCCAATCCCTCCTCTGTGGTTGGGTCGAGCCCCAAGCCCCTAGTGGTGACTACCTCGTCCCCTGGCGCGGCTCCATCTCTAGTTGTAACTACTGCGCCTTTTAACCCCTCTCTCTCTGGGGGTTCTCACCGCCGTCCTCGTCACGGCCGCCCTCGCTCTATTCCTTCCAGTTCTGCTACCTATCAAGCCTTGTTTGGTCCCTCTTCGTGGGATAAATATTTTTATCTCCTCCCTCTTGATTCTGCGCCTCCTGACGATTTCTCCCTCCATCGACATCTCGTTGATTCCGTGGATGCCTCCGTGACTTTCAACCCCACTCGTCTCGGTACACGTGTCGTTGCTGCTTCTTCTCAGGATGCTGCTTCCCGCTTGGCTGCCTTGTCCTGCCTTGGTGAGACCCCTGTTCGGGTCTCGAAGAACGCTCAGTTGAATGCCAGTGTTGGCACTATTCTGCTCCCCCCCCATGTTGCGACCGGTGTTCGGGACCTGCGCGACTGCCACGACGATATTCGACATATCCTTGCTGCCCAGGGCCATTCTATACTCCAGGTGGACACGTTTACTCGTCCCCGTCGTGGTAGTCGCCGTCAACCCCTCCGGGTTGTGAAGATTACCTTTGATGGTAGGACCCTTCCACCCTCTGTCATTCTTGCTGGTGCCAGGTGCTCTGTCCAGGAGTACATTCCTTCTCCTCGGCTCTGTAACAAGTGCTGGAGGTTTGGGCATGGTGCCCTCCGCTGCTCCGGGACTGTCTCTCTCTGTCCTTTGTGTGGTGGCGAAGGTCACTCTAAGCCAGAGTGCACTTCTCTCCAGGCTCGTTGCCTCAACTGCGGTGAGGCCCATCCTACATTTTCCCGTGCGTGTGTCCATTACAATCTTGAGACAGCCGTCCTCAACTTGAAGCACCGGGAGCGTTTGTCTTTTCCTGAGGCGAGACGCCAGGTTCGGCGGCTCCCGCCTTATGCTAATATCTCTTATGCTCGCGTGTTGCGCTCTTCCTCTCCTCGTCCTTCCCACCTTCCTCAGACTCACAGCCGTTTCCGGGCCTTGGACCCTGATACGCCCACTGCCCCTCCTCTGTTCCTTTGGGTTCTCTCCCGAAGGATCCACCTCCTGGTCCTCTGTCTGGGGTTCCCCTTCTTTCTACCCAGTCTGTCTTGTCTCCTGTCTCTTCTTCCTCGTCTCCCTCCGTTCCTCCTTCCTATCCTTCCCCTCCGTTTCTAGACTCTCCCCGCCGCCTGTCGGTGCGGGCTGATGTCCATCACTCTCCAAACGGCCGTCATGTGTGCTCTCGTTCAGCTTCTCCTGTTGAGACGCTAGAATCCGTTGCCCAGTACGTGGTTGCTGGGACACCTGTCTCTTTAAGTCAGAAGCGTAAGCCTGGCTCCTCTCCTTCCTCCTCCCCGGCGGGTAAGAAGGTTTCGCTTTTTTCCTCAGCCCTACTTCTGCCTCTCACGCTCCTTCCCCTCCCATTTCGGTGGTTGCGCCCCCTGTTCCTGCTATGGAGGTTTCTTTAGCCCCCGCTTCCCTCTCGGTTGCTGCCCTTGCTGAGGTGCGCTCCCCTCTTTCTACCCCCCCCCCCCTCTTCCAGCTGCTGTCCTTGACTGCTCCCCTCCGTTGTCTCCTCCTCCGGACCCCGCCCTCCCACCTCTGGTCTGTTCTCCCGCCTCCTTCCCTCCGTCTTTGCTCAGTTTACCCATGCCCCCTAACCCTGACTTTGCTGACCCTGATCCCGACCCTGATATTCTTTAACGTGCTCTGTTGCTCTTTCGCCTTTGTTTCTTCCTTGTTCTCTGTTTTTGTCCTTTCTCTTCTCGTCGATGTCTTTTCTTCAATGGAACGTTCGAGGTTATTATGCCAATTTCCTCGAACTCCAACTTCTGATTTCGCGGTTTTCGCCCCTTTGTGTCTGTCTCCAGGAGCCGATGCTTGGTGCTCGTCCTGGTCGTTTTCGTGGCTATTCCTTTCTCTCCCCCCCCCCCCCAGCCGTTGCTGGGGCTTCTAATTCTTCTGCTCTCTTGATTCGTGCTGATGTTCCCTTTGTTCCTTTACTTTTTCCTTCGCCTCTACATTGTTCTGCTGCTCGTATCTTTGTGGGGAAATGATACACAGTTTGTTCCATTTATCTCCCCCCGAGTGTCCCACTTTCTCTTCCTGATTTGAAACACCTCCTAGACCCCTTGCCGGAGCCTGTGCTCCTGCTGGGTGACTTCAATTGTCGTCATTCTCTTTGGGGTGACATTCTGATGAATACCCGGGGTCGCCTTCTTGAGCTGTTTCTCCTCTCTTCTTCCCTGTCTCTTCTGAATTCTGGTGAGCCCACTCATTTGGACTCTCGGACTCGCACCCTTTCTTGTCTTGATCTTTCTCTCTGCTGTTCTTCTCTTTACTTAGATTTCACGTGGCAGGATCTTGATGACCTCCATGGAAGTGATCATTTCCCGATCCTTGTTTCCTTTTTCTCTTTTCGCCCTTCCTTCTCTTTCCCTAGGTGGCAGTTTGCTAAGGCGGACTGGACCTTATTTACCCTCAGTGCTGCTCTCTCTGACCTCTCCCTTCTGCCTCTCCCTCGCGCTCTTCTCCTTTTTCATAACACTGTCTTCAACGCTCTATTCCTCGCTCTTCCTCTCGGGGTCCACGGAAGTGCGTTCCCTGGTGGAATGCGGACTGTGCTCGGGCTGTCCGCTGTAAGCGTGCAGCCTGGAAGAAGCACCGCCGTAGGCAGACGACCGATTCTTTTCTTTTCTTTCGGAAAGCGAGTGTGGTGGCCCGTAGGGCCATCCGTATTGCTGAACGTGAATGTTGGGCATCTTATGTCTCAACAATTACGTCCGAAACTCCTCCGCCCCAGATCTGGAAGCGTATCCGCAAGATAGCGGGTAAGTTCGTTCCCGACGTTTCACCGGTCCTTCACCTCCATGATACTCTTGTGGCGGACCTGTTGCAGGTCGCTTCCGTACTGGGTTCCCACTTTTCTTCTGTTAGCTCTGGTCTTCATCTTCCCCAACCTTTCCTTCTTCGTAAACCTGTCCTTGAGTCTCGTCCTTTAGATTTCTGCACTCGTCTTCAGCTTCCCTATAATGATCCCTTCTCTCTCTCTGAACTTCGTTCTGCCCTGGCCCTCTGCGGTTCTACGGCGGCGGGCTCCGATGGTATTCATTATGAGATGCTTCGCCATCTCCCTCCGTGCACGTCTCAGTATTTACTGAGTCTGTATAATCGGATCTGGGAGTCGTCGTCAGTCCCTGGGGACTGGCTCGATGCCGTTGTCCTCCCTGTTCGCAAACCGGGGTCTCTGGGTACTTCCCCTAAGGACTTTCGCCCTATTGCCCTCACAAGTTGTGTCTGCAAACTCTTTGAACGTATGGTTAACGTTCGTCTGATGTGGTTCCTGGAACACCATCACCTCCTCTTCCCTTCTCAATTTGGTTTCCGCAAGTGCCGCAGCACGACAGATGTCCTGGTGAACTTGGAGGTCTATATCCGTACTGCTTTTGCTGCGAAGACCTCCGTTGTTGCCGTCCTTTTTGACCTGGAAAAGGCTTACGACACCACTTGGCAGTATCATATTCTATCTCAACTTCATTCGTTTGGCCTTCGTGGTCATCTCCCTCTCTTTCTCCGCAGCTTCCTCTCTCGTCATTCCTTTCGGGTGCGCCTTGGTACCGCTCTCTCTGCCTCTTTTCAGCAATACGAAGGTGTGCCCCAGGGTAGTGTTCTGAGCACTACTCTTTTTCTGGTTGCCCTCAATGGTCTTCTTTCCTCTCTTCCTCCAGGTGTCTTCTCCGCTCTCTATGTCGATGATCTTACCCTTTGCTGTCAGGGTGATGATTCGCCTCTCCTTCAGCGCCGGCTTCAACTTGCAATTGATGCCGTGTCGTCTTGGGCCACCGATCATGGCTTCAAGTTCTCTACTTCTAAGACTTGTGCCATGACCTTTACATGGAAACGGGTCGTTCTTCGTCACTCTTTGTCACTTTATGGTCATCCCCTTGAGTACAAAGATTCCACGAAGCTTTTGGGGTTATTCCTTGACACTCGTTTGTCTTGGTCTCCCCATATCTCTTACCTCCATGTTGAGTGCTCTAAGGCCCTTACCCTCCTTTGGGTCTTGTCCCATACTTCTTGGGGGGCAGATAGGCGCACTCTCCTTGCTTTACATTCCTCTCTTATCCTGTCTAAGCTCGATTATGGTTGCCCTGCTTACTCGTCTGCTTCTCCTTCTACTCTTCGCCGTCTTGATGCTTTGCACAAGACGGCGCGCCTCAGTTCTGGTGCCTTTCGTTCGACTCCCGTTCTTAGCTTGTATGTTGACACTGTCTTCCTGTCTCTCCAAGACCGCCGTGATCGCTACTGTCTTCGCTATCTTGCGCGGTCCTTACAACATCCTTCCTCTCGCCTCTGTCGTGCTTTAACTTTTACCCCTCCTGCGGTTCCTGTTCCTCTTCACCACTTCCCTCTTTCTGTCCGGTTA
This sequence comes from Procambarus clarkii, assembly GCF_040958095.1. Classification (NCBI taxonomy): domain Eukaryota; kingdom Metazoa; phylum Arthropoda; class Malacostraca; order Decapoda; family Cambaridae; genus Procambarus; species Procambarus clarkii. The sequence continues at coordinate 24,438,940 of NC_091175.1, forward strand.
TCTCGCCTACAGGACTCTCTTTCCGTTCGTATTTCTAATGTTTTTCCTCGTGTTGTTGCTTCTTTGCCCCCGTGGAGAGTCCCTCTTCCGCGGTTTTGTACATCCTTTACCCGTATCACTAAAGCTTTTACCCCTCCTACGGTTCTAAAACGCCTTTTCCTTGAGCACTTTTCTTCTCACTCCCGCTCCGTTTCTGTCTTCACCGATGGGTCTAAGTCTGCGGACGGTGTTGGCTACTCTGTTGTTTTTCCTGATCCCACTTATATGTGTCGCTTACCTCCGGAGACTAGCATCTCTACAGCGGAGCTTTATGCTATTCTCTATGCTCTTCGTCTCCTGCTTTCTCGTTGTCAGTCTTCCTTTGTAGTTGTTGTTGACTCTCGTAGTGCCCTCATGGCTCTTGGGTACTTTAATCCAGTTCATCCAGTAGTTGTCGAGATCCAGTATTGGCTGTTTCTTGTTCACAGTAAATTTAAGTCGGTTGAGTTTTGTTGGGTTCCCAGCCATATTGGTGTGTCTTTAAATGAGCGTGCGGATGCTGCCGCCAAGGAAGCTGTCCGCTCTTGTCCCATCTCTCTTAAAGGTATTCCGTATTCCGACTTTTACCCGGTTATCCATTCCTCCGTCCTTACCCGTTGGCAGGCTTCTTGGTTGTCTGTTACTGGTAACAAACTACGTACTCTTAAATGTTGTGTTTCCTCGTGGCCGTCCTCCTTCCACCGTAGCCGGCGGTGGGAAATAGCTCTGGCGAGGTTGCGTATTGGCCATACTCGCTTAACCCATGGTCACTTGATGGAGCGCCGCCCTGCTCCTTATTGTCCTAGTTGCATTGTCCCTCTTATGGTCGTGCATGTCCTTCTTGAATGTCCTGACTTCCAGGACGAGCGCGTGTCTTGCTCTCTGACCGCCCCTCCCAGTCACCTGTCCCTCAATAGAATTCTTGGTGACTCTGATACTTTTGTTATTGTTCGCCTTATGGGTTTTTCTTCTCGTATTGGCATCCTTGGTGATATTTAGCGCCCTCTGATTATTTTGCGCATTTCATGGTGCTACATAGCCTTCCCGGTTTGGTGCCTTCTTTTGATAATTACTTACTTACTTACTTCCGGTGCGTCGCCTGCGTCGGATGGTTCCGGTTCTGCGTGGGGGGTGGTTCCTCCTGCTGGTGAGCGTAGTGTCCTGGTGATGATGTTCAAGAAGACTGCTCGCTCTGGGGGTTCCGTGCCCCCAGTTTTGTCTCCTGGTTCATCGGCAGCGGTTTTGCCTCCTCTCCCGTCTCCGACCGTCTCTACTGTGTCTCCTGAGGTATCAGGTGTGGGGTTGCCATCTCGGCGGCCTTCATCGTCTTCTCCTGTGCGTCCGGCGGCGGGGCCGTCTCGGGGCCTGCGTCCGCTTCTTCCGTGTCTTCTGCTTCCCTTCGGTCTGCCTTACCCCGTTATGCGACAACTGTCGCCCAGCTCCGGATGCTGCCGTTTCCGCCTGATCTGGTGGTTCCCGAGTTTATTCTCTTCCCCTGAAGCAGGGGGACCGTTGTCCTACCGATTGGGAGTACTTAGTGTGGGAGGCTTATAAGCAGAAATATAATAGTCATGAATTTCCTGAGAAGTATATGCCTACCACTGTCGTATCTCCTCCTGTTAAGTGATTTTTGTGTGTTTGTGCTCTGTGTTGTGGTGTTGTGTTCGTTTGTGTGTGTGGTGTGCGGTTGCGTGCGTGTGTGCGTGAGTGTATTGTATTTACTTTATTGGTGTTATGTGTTGTACCTCTCTGTGTGGTTTTCAGGGCCAGTTGGCTTGTTTTGTTGTTGTTTCACAGGTTGGGTTGTTGGGTGAGGGTTTGGGTATTTTGTCAATGTACTACTGTGTTTCTTGTTTTGTTTGTCGGCCCTTCAGGTCGATGTTTTATGTATTTGGTGCTTAATGACTTTGTGCCTTTGTAATTTCTACCTGTGCCTTTGTCCTTTATACCTTTGTGCCTTTGTCCTTTATACCTTTGTGCCTTTGTCCTTTGTAACTGTGCTTTTGTGATTATTGTAATTTGTTGCCTACCTCATGCTTGCCTGTACGTTTAACATTACACGACACGTCTTGCACTGTTCCTTTTCTACTTGTGATTGTGTGCTATGTGTAGTTTTTGTTAATTCCATTACCCTCCTGTATTTTCTTATTGTCTATATTTACTGTGTTCCTTTGTGTTTATGTACATTGTTGTGTTTTTGTTGTCGGCCCTTCAGGCCGGTGTTTAGTGTATTTGTCTTTCTTTGTTTATGCCTTTGTGTTTGTGTTCTGTTTTGTTTCTTGTTTTATTGTATTTATTCGCATGTACGCATGTAAAAATAAAAAAGTGTGGTGTTAATTTCTTGTATTGTTACCAGGGCCGTGACAAGTGTGATTTATATATATATGTATTGTGGGTGCAGCATTAACGTAATTTTGGTAGAATTTGGTGAGTGACAGCCGTCGCTCTGTTGAGTTACGTAATTCTCGAAAGTGTTTATCGGCCTGCGGGATTGATAAATCACTCACCCATGTGATTTAAGGAGTGCGAGATCTCCTTAGTGTTCCCAGTAACGTTTGATAGCTGTAGGATACATGTGTCTGTAGTAAATATATGTATGATCGTAGTGTCACGGTGCCTAGTGTTATTGTGTTATTTACTGTGGTGATTGCAATGTGTGGACCTATGTTCTAAGTGGTAAGAGTCGACTGCTGGCTGTCGTGGAGGGTGGACGTGTTCACTGCTCGCTCCGGCAGTTTTTTTATTTTTTTTTTTATTTTTATTTTTACATGCAAGCATGCGTATAATGTACAAGAAAAACAGAACAAATATAACATAGAACAAAAGTACAAAGCACACATATGTACAAGGACAAAGGAACAAATCAATAGAAGACCAGCCAGAAGGGCTGACCACAAAACAAAAATGCATATACAAACAATACACAATTAGTAACACAGTGTAATACAAACATAAGGGAAAACCCCAGGACAAAATGCACACAAAACAAGCCTGCTAACACCTCAAATACATACAGAGAGGCGAGAAACATACAAGAATAAGGACAATAACAATAAAGAAAACAGATCCGCCATAACAAACGGAAGGCAAAACATAACAAAGAGCACACCCCAACAGCCTGAAGAGCACACAATATGACAAACAAGCGCACACGACATCCACAACCGAACACACAAACGCATAGGAACCGCACACCCCCCCCACTAGCCATACAAAAAACCCCACAAAACAAACCGGAGCACGCAGGAACCGGGAAACAATACCCACCCCACCCACTCACATACACACCCCACAACCAGGCAACACAAAATACATAGAAATCACTTGCGAGGAACATCGGGAGAAACGTACTTCTCCGGGAACAGCTCACAAGGATATTTCGACTTGTAAGCTTCCCAGACGAGATCTTCAAGGTCGGTAGGGTTTTTGATCCCCCGCGCTCGAGCGGGTATCATAAACTCAGGAACATCTATATCTGGCGGCATCGGCCAATGCCTAAGGTCACTGACGCAAGTCGCATAACGAGGCTGGGGAGCGCCAACCATGCCCTTCGAGGAAGCAGACGACACCGGAGAAGCGGACGAGGGACGCCGAGCCTGCCACGCCTTCGCCATCGGAGCAGGTGTCGGACGCTGAGACGATAGCACTTCCACGGATACCGCAGGAGACACGGAAGGGACTGCAGGAAACGGAAGAGGCGGCAAGACCGCTGCCAAGGAAACGGGTAACGAGGAAGGGGCCACAGAACATCCAGAGCGAGCATCCTTTCTCAACATCACCACCAGGCCACCCCGCTCACCACCAACTACAGCAGGGGGAACCACCGCCCACGAAGAACCGGAGCCATCCGACGCAGGCAACGCAGGACCCTCGGACACCGGACCAGAAGTGGAGGCCGAAACGCCGGCACCGGCATCCTCAGGCAAGTGTACCTCCGCCACCACCGTAGTGTGCACCACATCCGGAGCCACCCCACCGTCAACGGAAGGACGACACTCGTCGAATTCGCCAACATCAGCCCACACAGAAGAACGCCGGGAACGCTTAGGCTCGGGCCGCACATCATCAGACCCGGAGGCAGACTCAGCGACCCGCGCAGCACCAACCGAGCGAACCGACGCACGCCGCAGCACGGCAGCCTCCTCAACCACACGGGGCACCAGGCCAGGCACAGGAGGGAATTCCGGATCCACCTCATCTCCCAGCACAGCCGGGACAGACGGCGAGGGTGCAGGGACCGGGACAGACACAGCAGAGGAAGAACTGGAAGACGAGGGGTCTGAGCAAACGGCAGGCGGAAGAGGCGCAGGGACATCAGCCGGAGCACTAGGCGAGGACCCAACCTCTGGAAGAGATGCGGCAACAACAGGGGGCGCAACAGGCGGAGCAACAGCTGCTACAGAGGGCACCTCCTCAGCCGAAGAGACGTCCATACCCACCGAATCATCCCCCACAGGAAGGGGCGGAAAATCCTCCTCACTGAAGAGGTTCACTGGTGCAACAGGAGGCGCAGAACAGTCAGCAGCCTGATGGCCCAAAAGACCACAACGATAACACGTTCGCGGCTGACGGGCGTAAAACACCCGAACGTTGTACCCCATAAGGCGCACAGAGGACGGAATATCCGCCCGGAGTCTCATGCCCAGGGTGCGAATGTCAGACCTCACACCCTTAAGAGGACTAGAAGACACCACGTTCACTCGCACACTAACAACTGCGCCAAACCGCCCGAAATACCGCCGTAGCAGAGCCTCTGGAAACTCCAAGGGAGCCCCATGCACACTTATGTAAGTAAGTGCACCACTTCTATCCGAGAGGGTGACAGTGCCCGCACCATTCGGCAGGGGCAGTGTCCGCCCCTCGTATCGCAGGAGAAAATCGCGATACGCCGCCTCCTCTGCAAACTTCACAATGGCCCTACGGGCCGTTACCAACTCGACCCCATAAACCGCAAACACAGGGACAGAGAGCAGTTCACAAGCCAGGGCAATCTTCGGGTAACCAGCCCGCACAGAGAACTCTAGTCCCACAGACTGAACCCGGACAACTGGGGGTAGAGGGACCCCCATCGTAACGCCACGTCAGCACAGGCGAGCAAACACACACCCGCCCCCAACCAGCCGAAACGAGCAAACAGCACCAACTGCTGGAGCGCCGATTCAACACGTCTGCCCCGCACCGAAGCTAGGGCCAGACTCCTCAGTGGTAAGAGTCGACTGCTGGCTGTCGTGGAGGGTGGACGTGTTCACTGCTCGCTCCGGCAGTTGGTGGTTGTTTGCCAGTTTTGGCCATTTAGGGGCGTGTGTGTCTCTGCCCGCCTGTGCTGACGTGGAGTTCACGATAGGAGTCCCCCTCCCCCCTGTACTGCAGGCTCAGTCTGTGGGCCTCGTATTTTCCGGCCGGGCTGGGTACCCAGAGATATTGCTGGTGTGTGAGTTGCTTCATGTCCCTGTGATCAACAATTATGGGGTCGAGCTGGTGATGGCACGGCGAGCGATAGTGAAGCTCACGGAGGAATTGGCGTATCGAGACTTTCTCCGTCGATACGAGGGGCGGACATTACCCCTGCCGGATGGTGCGGGCACTGTATCACTCTCTGATCGGAGTGGTGCCCTCACTTATGTTAGTGTGCATGGGGCTCCATTGGAGTTTCCGGAGGGTCTGCTATGGCAGTACTTCGGCCGGTATGGCGCAGTGGTTAGTGTGCGGGTGAACGTGGTGTCTTCCAGTCCCCTTAAGGGTGTGAGGACAAACATTCGCACCCTGGGCATTCGGCTCCGGGAAGATATTCCGTCCTCTGTGCGTCTTATGGGTTACAACGTTCGGGTGTTTTATTCCCGCCAGCCTCGGACGTGTTATCGTTGTGGCCTCTTGGGCCATCAGGCTGCTGACTGTTCTGCGCCTGCCGTTGCACCCGTGAACCTCTTCAGTGAGGAGGATTTTCCGCCGCTTCCTGTGAAGGAGGATTCGGTGGATGTGGAAGTCTCTTCAGCCGCGGATGTGCCCCCTGTGTCGCCTGTTGCGCCGCCTGAGGCACCCCCTGTTGTTGTCGCCTCTCCTCCGGAGGTTGTGTCGTCGCCTGGTGATCGTCCTGCTCCGACTAGTGTCCCTGGGGTATTTCAGACTGCCTTCTGCTCGCATCCCCCGTCTTCCAGTTCGTCCTCTGCTGCGTCTGGCCCTGTCCCTGCACCCTCGCCGTCTGTTCCGGCTGTGCTGGGTGATGGGGTGGCTCCGGCGCTTCCTCCTGTGCTTGGCCTGATGCCCCATGTGGTTGAGGATACTGCCATTCTGCGACGTGCATCGGTTCGCCCGGCTTGTGTTGCGCATGTCTCTGAGTCAGCCTCCGGGTCTGATGATGTGCGGCCAGTGCCTAAGCGTTCCCGGCGTTCGTCTTCAGCATGGGCTGATGTTGGCGACTTCGATGCTTGTGGATCTGACGGCGACGGAGGGGTGGCACCGGTTGCATTGCATACTACGGTGACAGCGGAGGTGCATTTGCCTGAGGATGCCGGTGCCGGTGTTTCGGCCTCCGCTTTAGATATGGTGTCTGCGGTTCCTGCTTCGGGTGCGTCGCCTGCCTCGGATGGCTCCGGTTCTTCGTGGGGGGTGGTTCCCCCTGCTGAGGTTCACGGTGAGCAGGGTGGCCTGGTGATGGTGTTGAAAATGGCTGCTCGCTCTGGGGGTTCTGTAGCCCCTTCCTCGGTCCCCGTTTCATCGGCTGCGGTCTCGATGCCTCTTCCGTCTCCGGCCATCTCTTCCGCGTCTCCTACGGTCTCGGTGGAGGCGTTACCATCTCGTTGATTGTCCCCTGCTCCAGTGCGTACGGCGACGCGGCCGTCTCGGCAGCCCTCGTACGCTTCAGCGGTGTCGTCTGCTACCTCGAAGGACGTGGTTTGCGCTCCCCAGCCTCGTTATGCGACTTGCGTCGGTGAGCTTAAGGAGTGGCCGTTTCCGCCTGATCTGGTAGTTCCCGAGTTTATGAGTGGCCCACGTTTGCAGGGGGATCGTCCCCCTACTGACAGAGAATATTTGATTTGGGAGGCCTACAAGCGAAGGTATCCTTGGGCTTCGGAGACGTTTGGTCCTGTCTCTGAGAAATGTATTCCTCACTCATGATTCCTTTGTGTATTGTGGGTTGTTTCCATTTGTGTGCATGGTTGTGGGGTGCGGGCCGGGTGTGTGTGAGTGGTTGGGGCGGGTTTGTTTCCCGGTTCCTGCGTGCTGCGGTTTGTGGTTGTGGGTTTATTTGTGTGGTTTGTGTGTGTGTGTGTGTGTCCGGTTCCTGTGTGGTCCAGGGTTTGGTTTGTGTGGATGTAATGTTCTTGTGTTAGGATTTGTGGTTCTATGTTATTATTCTTATTATTGTTGTTATTATTGTTATTATTATTTTCATTTCGTGTTGGTGCCTCTCCGTGTGTGGTTGCGGTGTTGGTAGCCTTGTTCTGTATATTTAATGTTTTGGTGTGTTATTTCTGTATTGTATTCCACTGTGTTTAACTTATTTGTTGTAATTTGTTTGTAATTATTGTTGTTTTGTGGTCGGCCCTTCCGGCCGGCGGTTTTGTGTTTAGTACACTTGTTCCCTTATGTTTTTGCACGTTTGTGTTGTCATTTTGTTCTGTTCTATGTTGTATTTGTTTACTTTTATTGTACTTATAAGCATGCTTTCATGTAAAATTAAAAAAAAAAAAAAGTGGTAATGAGAGCACTGGGGTCATTTGCAACAGTAAATAAGTGCTGTGCAGTATTCTAATACTTGGAAATTAGAGTACTTGCCGTGTGTGTGTTATTGCAAAGGGGTTGTTATTTGATGGTGATTGTTGCTAGTGTTGAGCAATCACCGTATGTGATTGCAGTTCAGTAAAGTCATTGTGGGTAGTGTTCTAGAGGGTTCATGTCCTGTATGTTATTTTACTAGGTTCTGCAGTATTGTCATTGCAACCGGATTGTAACGTAAATAACTGTGATTTGTTAGTGTGATTTGTCATTGTCGTGGGTGAACTCGGCTGTAGACGAGTACTTGGGTTTTATATTCTCCTGTTTATCTGGTAGGACATCGAAGTCCAGTATTCAGTGAGGTGATTGTGAGGCAATTAATATAACGTAACCAAGGGAACGCCCATTGCTTTAAGAGAATTTGTTCTCTGATAATTTGAGTAACGTAGAATACGTTTGGGTTAATTTACTTTCCTGCAAGCAGCTACGGTAGTGTCAGGGAGCCTAGCCATCAGCCAGATAAGAATTAAAGTATTGTCTGTCGTAATTAACGGTCAGTGGGCCGGGTAGTTGACGTGTTTCAGGAAGTCAAAGTAATTAATCTCGATCCTTGTTTGATCGACTCACATGAAGGCTCCATTGTTCCATTAACGTAACGTCGTTATTTATCTGTCCGGAAGTACCGGCACTTGATTGACTCGTGGGAGGAGTAACGTCATTTTAGAATAACGTAAACGTGGTGCTAATTACTGTTATTAGCCACCTGAATTGGTCTGAGTTTGGAAGGCTTAGACGGAATTCATACCTCAATGTAAATTGCTGAGCCAGTGTGAAAGGTTGTGTATTTAATTGTTTAATTTAATTGATCTTTTTTTTTTTTTTTTTTTTTGAGATATATACAAGAGTTGTTACATTCTTGTACAGCCACTAGTACGCGTAGCGTTTCGGGCAGGTCCCTGGAATACGATCCCCTGCCGCGAAGAATCGTTTTTTCATCCAAGTACACATTTTACTGTTGCGTTAAACAGAGGCTACAGTTAAGGAATTGCGCCCAGTAAATCCTCCCCGGCCAGGATACGAACCCATGACATAGCGCTCGCGGAACGCCAGGCGAGTGTCTTACCACTACACCACGGAGACTGCACTGGTCTTGAGGATAATAATTAATTACTCTTAAGGTAATCACGAGTGAATGCCGTTCTCTTAGCACGTTGGAGATTGTAAATCAGAGTTTACCATCGCTGAGTGATTAGTAACCGAATAACGTAAATTAACGTAACTAGTAAAGAGATTAATCAGCTCTCTGGTAGAACAGGGATTAATGGTATTTACTCACTGAATGCTCGACGGGTAGCGTGTTGTGTAATTTCCGCGTTACTTGTGACAGTTGTAAGAGTTATTAAATTAACGTAAATGTTATTTTGTTATTAGCGTAAATCAAATTGTTATTGATTGTTGATCGTCCGTGGGACGGAGTGTTAACGTAAGGATTAATTTGAGGAAGGGTTGCTGGAGTTGCCAGTCAACCCATTAGTCATTGTTTTCATTGAAAGGCTACTGATTTGATTGCATTGCAACCACTATTACAGGAGCAGTCTGCACTGAGGCGTAGAACTGGAGGTTACTGGAGACGTGTTTTAGAACCCACTGTGTCATTTGTTGTAATTGTGATTATAGATCTGTTAGTTCTTGCTTGCTTGTGGATTCCTCTGTGTTCACGCTTATGTTCGAGTTAGTTCATTATGCAGTCCGAGGGGCTGGTGTCTAGCTGTCATTGATAGTGTCACAGGAAGGATTTCGAGTTACGTCTTTGATATTTCTTTTTATTTTGTTGTAGTAGTTAGCACTTTATTGAATAAACTAAGTTGTTATGTTTAACACTGTCTTTTCGTTACACCCCACACATTATTATTGTTATGCAAGTGTTTCTTCACACTCGACTATAAAAATTGAGACTGATTCAGAGTTGTGGACCAAATATACGGCACCACCTAACAATACATTATTGTTGTGAGAGCCCGTGACCTACTCGTTAGATTCCCTTCGGCGAATGACGAAGGTCCAAGTAGGGGGGGGGGGATTTCCATTTTTATTGGGGTCTCGGCGTTTGCTCGCGCCTAGTCAATTGTTCATATATGGTCCCAAAGTTAGGAATGAGCTGCTTACTACACTGGTGTGTTAGCTAAGCAAGTCCTTCCTCAGGCGACCTAATTGAATATCACGACAGGAATAAAGGCTAAAGAATAAAGAAAATTCTTTGAAATTTTCCGAGCTCAATTCCTTATACCAATTTTATTTATTCCACTTCATAAACTCTCACAGTTTTATTGTCATAATATGGTTTAAATTGTCTTTCTACTTGCGTTCTCTCCATTGTGACTGGTTCTTTTACCCTGGACACAGTTTTAATGACACCGGATCTAGACAGCACTGAGAGAGCTTAGACAGCACTGAGAGAGCTTAGACAGCACTGAGAGAGCTGTCTTCTCCAATCTGACAGACTCAGACGTTACAATCAGCATCATCCGGAGCTCATTGTCCATGGGGATATTTGTTTAGCTTTCCACTTTCATGAAAATTAGGCTGCTCAGCACTTGGGACACAGTGTGGCCAGTGTTCAGATACACAGAGAGAGCAGTAACTTGGGCAGAATGATTGGTAACAAATTTATATTTATATTTATTATGACTTTAATATGATGGTAATTTGTTTACATAAGACGATGAATGCCAGTAAACAGATAAAGGATTAGTCACACATCTCAACTATGTAGACAGAAGCCGGTGATCCAAGAGTGTAGGTGTGATGGCAATGCCAGCGGTCTCCAAAAGGCATCACGGCAGTGAATTTATCTGGCAGGAAGACCCAGAAAACTGAAATACGTTGAGGTAACCGCAACGGCCCAGATGGTTACTGGATGTGTATGGCTTGGCACCACCGGCATCACCAGAGCACGACGACACCTGTGGCAAGGTCAGCAAGGTTTAGTGGGATGAAGGAAGTCCGTACATAGTCAAGAGAAGCTTTAAGGTGGCACAGAGGTCAGCAAGGCTCACTGTGATCAGAAAACTCTGTACATAGTCAACACAAGCTGGAAGGTGTCACTGAGGTTAAGGCAGCATGAAGGTCAAACAGCACAGAGGTCATGATAGGTAACATTGTCATTGTAAACATTAAATAATTGCATATAGTATGGAATAAGAGAAGGCTCTTATATTAAAGTGTTTAATTACACTTGCGTTGAGTAAAGTGTGACTGAACAATATATTGTTTTATTAGTTAATTTATTGCGCTCCTGCAATATTTTATGATGGTATTATGGTCTACAAAGTTACACGTGACTCGAAGAAATCGAGTCATCTGTTTATCTGAAGATACTTTGGGTAAGGTCGAAACTGATAACAAAATGTGAAGAATTAAATGGATTATTGCAACCCAACCTATTTAGGTACTATTTATAGTAACGACGACCACCATCGTACATACATTGACGTAAAGGAGAAATAGAAATTAGAAATCGCTACTACTGAATTTGGAGAAACCGGAAAAGGTTTTGTATTGATGTTACAAAGAAAATTTATCCTAACCTAACCATCCTTTGCCTAATACGCGCTATCTGAGGCCTAATATAGTACATATGTGTGCTATACTAGGCCGAGGAATATTTAGGCTTGGTTTTTACCTTTATTTTTTATTTTTTGATGGAGTGGGCCGGGGGTGGGGCGGAGGGGGCACTATAAAGTGAATAGTACCCTATAATTGTCCAATAAGTCTAGGTATGTTCGATGGTCCACATAGTTACACAAAGTACTATATAAATAGGAGGATGGGTTGAGTATTGACATCATACACAGAAAAAAAATCCATTAAATATTATTGTATAGCCGTTTCCCAATGACGACTACGATGGAAGAAGGAAAGTGATGGGGACACGCTACCTTTAAGAGCACGAAGCTTGTTACTAGTAACAGAAGACTCGTGATCCTGCCAATGGGCACGGATTAAGGATCAAATAACTGGGTAGAAGTCGAAAAAAGGAACACCTTTGCCAGAAATGGAACTAGTGTGGATACAAGGAACAAATGGAACAAGAGCCTCCTTTGCGGCAGCAACCGTACGTTCATTTAAGGATACACCAATAAGGCTGGGAACCCAGCAAAACTCGACTGTCTTAAAACTGCTGGAGATAAGAAACAGCCAATGTTGAATTTCTACGACAACAGGATTAAAGGTCTCCAGAGCCATGAGGGCACTGCGAGAGTCAACTACAACAACAAAGGAAGATTGACACCGAGAAAGCAATTGACGAAGGCCATACAAAATTGCATAAAGTTCGGCCGAGTAGATGCTATCTCAAGGGGTAGGCGAAACATATAGGTGTAGTCAGAATATACAACGGAGTAGCCTACACCGTCGGCCAGACAGACCCATCGATGAAGACGGAAATGGAGCGGGAATATGAAGAAAAGAGTGCAAGGAAAAGGCGTTTCAGAACTGTAGGAAAGGTAAAAGCTTTCTGTCATGTGGGTCAAGGTTCCACAAAACTTAGGAAGAGGGATCCTCTATAGGGGAACGACACGAGGAGAAATATTAGTAACACAAACCGAGAAAGAACCTTACAAGCGAGACAATCATACAGAAAGAGGTGAAAGGGAACAGAGGCCCACAGGACGGTTAATGGTCAAAGTACGACATAAGCATGAGTGAGGGTGTTTTAGGGACAGCGCAGAGTAGCAAAGACAGTAGCGATCACGACGATCTTGTAGAGACAAGATGTTGGTTTCAACACGCAGGTTCTGGGTAGGAGTCGAACGAAAGGCACCAGAGCTGAGGCGTAGCCCAGTATGGTGAAGAATATCAAGACGACGAAGAGTTGAGAAAAAGGCAGACGAGTAAGCATCACAGCAATAATCGAATTTCGATAGCACGAGAGAAGAATGTAAAGACAGGCGAGTCCGCCTATCAGCTCCCCAGGCAATATAGGACAAGACCTTAAGCAAGTTAAGGGCCTTAGAGCATACAACACGGAGGTAAGTGATATGGTCAGGGTTACCAAAACAAACGAGTGTCAAAGATTATCCCCAGTAGTTTAGCAAAATCCTTTTACAAAAGAGGATTAACATAAAGCGACAGAGGGAGTCGAAGAACGAAGCCATGATTAGTGGTCAAGGACGATACATCATCAATCGCAAGTTGAAGCTGCCGTTGGAGCAAAGGCGAGTCATCACCGTGACAGCAGAGGGTAAGATCTTCAACATAAAGAGCAGAGATAATGTCGAAGGGAAGGGAGGAAAGAAGACCATTGAGAGCAACCAGAAAAAAGAGTAGTGCTCAGAACACTACCTTGGGGCACACCTTCGTATTGCCGAAAAGAGGCAGAGAAAGCGATACCAAGCCTAACTCGAAAGGAACGACGAGTGAGGGAGATTACCACAAAGGCCAAAACAACGTAGTTGGGAATGAATATTGTATCTCCACATGGTGTCATAAGCCTTTTCCGGGTTCAAAAAGGACTGCAACCCTGGAGGTCTTCGCAGCAAAGACAGTACGAATAGAGATCTACAAGTTCAAAAGGATATCAGTCGTGCTGCGACACTTGTGAAAGCCAAATTGAGAAGAGGAGAGGAGGTGATAGAGTTCCAAGAACCACATCAGACGGATATTGACCATACGTTCAAAGAGTTTGCAGATGGCACTATTTAGAGCAATGGGGCGGAGGTCTTAAGGGAATTACCCTAGAGAACCAAGTTTACGAATACGAAGAACAACCGTCTCAAGCCAGTCCTCAAGGACTGACGACGACTCCCAGACACAGTTATAAACAGTCAGTAAATACTGAAATGTGCATGGAGGGAGGTGGCGAAGCATGTCATAATGAATATCATCTGATCACGCCGCTATAGAACCGAAGAGGGCAAGGGCAGAATGGAGTTCTGAGAAAGAAAAAGAGAAAGGATCGCTATAGGGAAGCTGAAGACGAGTGTTGAAAATCTAACGGACAAGATTCGAGAAGGGACTTACGAGTAAAGAAAGAAGGAAGATGAGAACCGAAGGAAATAAGGGAATTATCAGGGGAAAGCGCCAAGCCATTACGACTATATAGCACTTGGAAGGGATCAGGATAATAATTTGGGATGGGACAAAGGCAAGGAATGGTGCCCAACCGCTTAGACGGTCGGGGATTGAACGTCGACTTGCACGAAGCGAGACTGTCGTTCTACCTTCCACACCAAATGGTTGGACATTGAGAACTGGAGTTAATAGTCGAAAAGTGTGAACCCAGTTCGATCCCGACCGACACTGGATCTGCCACAACAGAACCACAAAGGTGAAGGACTGGCGGGACATCTGGAACAAACTTAACTGCGCGCTATCATGTGGATTTTCTTCCAGATTAAGGACAGTGGAGTGTCAGATGTAATGGTGGAAACGAAAGGTCTCGAACCCATACTCTAAGCTGTATGGATGGCCGTATAGGCCACTGTACTCGCTTTCTGAAACAAAGTAAAAGAATTGGGCGTCCGTCGGCGACGGTGCTTCTTCCAGACTGCAGGCTTACAGGGGACAGTCCGAGCACAGTCATCATTCCACCAGGAAACACACTTCTGCCGTCCCAGGAGATAGAGCAATGAACAGACCAGAGGGCACCATCAAAATCTGTGTCATGAAAGAGGAGGAAGGCTTGGGGAGAGGCAGATCAGAGAAGTCGGAAAGAGTAGCGCATAAGCTGAAGAGGTTCCAGTCAGACTTGGCAAACTGCCACCATGGGAAGGAGAAGAGTGAATGAAAAGGGAAGGCGACAAGGATGGGAAAATGGTCATTGTTATGTAGGTCATCAAGAACCCGCCAGGTGAAGTCCAAATGAAGAGAAGACGAGCAGAGAGAAAGATCAAGACAGGAAAGGGTGCAAGAACGGGAATCAACATCAGTAGGCTCACCAGAATTCAGAAGAGACAAAGAAGAGAGGACAAATGATTAAAAAAGGCGGCCCCGGGTGTTCGTCAGAGCATCACCCCAGAGGGTATGCCGACAATTAAAAATCACCTAAAAGGAGATCAGGCTCTTGTAAGGAGTCCAACATGTCTTTAAGATCAGGAAGAGAAAGCTGGACATTTGGGTGGAGGATAAATGGAACAGACTATAACGAAGGAATATCCTAATGGATCCAGGGCGCAGTAGAGTTATGGGACCCAGCAAAAGCTGGAGGGGGAAAGAAAGCGAGGAATAACAACTGAAGTAAGCTGGACGAACCCCAAGTATCGGCTCCTGGAGATAAACACAAAGCTGTGAAAAATGCGTGATCAAAAGTTGGAGGTGTCGTGGAAGTTGGCATAAGAACCACGAATATTCCATTGAAAAACAGGTATTGACAAAGAAGAGAGAACATAAACAGAGATAACAACGGTGAAACAAGGGCAAAGAAAAACACAGTAGACTATGGAAGATCAGGACTAGGATCAGTGAAATTGGGATGATGGGGCATAGGCAAGGCTAGCAAAGATAATGTAGGCAAAGGAGTGGGAGGACGGACCAGAGATGGACTGACAGAATCCGGAGTGGGAGGAGGCATCGGAGAAGGACGGTCAAGGCAATCGGGGACAGGAAGGACAGAAACAGGAAAGGGAACCGGATCAAGGGCAGCAACCAAGAGAAGATCAAGGACCAAGGAAACCTCCGTAGCAGGAACACATGACTCTGCCATTGACATGGGGAGGGGTAGCAGGAATAGTGTCAGAGTCGAAAGGTGAGGAATATATTTAAGCCTTCTTACCCGCCAGGAAGGAAGAAGGAGAAGAACTAGGCTTACGTTTCTGGCGTAGAGACAGGCGTACCATCAGCAATGTACTGGACAACCGTCTCAACAGTTTTAACACGAGAACGTGAGCGGTCAACGTGAAGAGCGCTGGGAGGAGGATGGGCAATAGCCCGAACAGATAGTCGGTGAGGAGGGCCAAGAGACCGAGGGGAGGACTGGGGAAGGAGTGGGGCGAGAAGAAAAAGAGGACACAGGAGACAAGGAAGGAAGGAAACGCCAGATGGAGAACCAGGATTAAGATCCTCTGGCCCAGAACGCATAGGAGCAGATGAGGTGGTGGTGGAGGTGTCGTGGTCCAAGGCCTGGAAACGGCTGCGAAGCTGAAAAAGAGGGACAGGACGAGAAGGGGAACGCAACACATGAGCAAAAAACATCCCAGAAAAAGAGGGAAGATGGCGAACCTGTTGTCTTGAATCAGGAAAAGACAAATGATAACGATGTTTTAAATTGAGGATGGCTTCCTCAAATTTGTAGTGCACACATGCGCAGGAGAAGGCAACGTGGGCGTCACTGCAATTGATGCAGAAAGTTTGGGAAGATGGGCACTCTGTCTTAGAATAATCCGAGATTCCACATAAGGGGCAGAGAGAGACCTCACTTGTGCATCTGAAGGTACCATGCCAAAATCTCCACACCTGCTGCAGAGGCGAGGAGAGGGGATGTATTCCTGAGTGGATCATCTGGCACGAGCAAGAATTACGGAAGATGGAAGGAACCTACTATCAAAACTGACCTTCACAACGCGAAGAGGCTGACGACGACGACGACCATGAGGGAGGGTTGAGTGAAGGTATCGACTAGGAGGACAGAATCGGCCTTGGGCCTCAAAGATATACTAAATGTCCTCCTGGCAGTCTTTCAGTTCCGTCACCAGTCACAACATGATGCGGGAGAAGAACTGTGTCAATGCTGGCATTCAACTGGGAAATTTTGAAGACCGGAACAGGGGTCTTCCCATTGCAGGACAAAGAAGCCAAGCGGTCAGACTATTCCTGAGAAGGAGCTGCAACATCACGGGTACCAATACGGGTGGGGTTCAAATTGACACACGTATCCACCGAATCAACAAGGTGCTTATAGAGGAATAAATCATCAGGATGAGTAGGGTCGACATGACTAGGATAAAAATGCTTAGTCCACGAAGCAGGACCAAACAAAGCCTGGGAAGAATTACAGTGGGAAGGAATCATGCGAGTGCGAGTGCGGAGGTGACGACGCCGAGCACCCTTGGTACGAGTGGTAAGAATTTACCATTGTTAATTACAATTATTTATATAAAGCTTTCCTATTTGCATGTACCTAGCAATCGTACATTCTTGCCGTAACTCATTTGTTCAGTGTGAATTTATGCTTAGTAAACATTAATCGTCTTCTTTAATAATTATGTGCTAGATGAGTTACCACAGTTAACCATTTTATGTAAACCAAGGCTACTACCAGAAGTGAGGGGGTAAAAGCTACAGTTGTGACAACTAGAGATGGAGCCACGCCAGGTGATGAGGTGGTCACCACTGGGTGCTTGGGGCTTTATCCCGCCACAGAGGTGGGAGGAGAGTAGAGAGTCAGTCGGAAGAGTAATAGAAGTAGCAGCGTCAGGGCCCAATGGTTCGGTGGTTAGAGAGCCCGGCCTTCCAGCACAGTCCGACTCGTCAGAGTCGAACTGTGAGTCGGTAGGCCTGGTTGCCTCCCCACGAGTCTGAGAAGTTAAAGGAGGGGGTCCGAAAAGGCATAAAAACGAAAAGAAAAAATCATCCAAGAATAACCCCCTATACCCACCATGCAGCCACAATTTGAGGCTATACACGATACCCTACAAGACGAGGCCTCACAGGGGTGCATCAGGAATATCCACCCTGCAATGGTCACCTTAAGAGCCGTCAGTCCGTCGAGATCGGGCTCAGCAACTAAGGCAAAGTTTGACAATAAAAGCATCCCACTTGCAAGCGATGAATCACAATAACGTGGCTAAAGTATGTTGACCAGACCACACACTAGAAGATGAAGGGACGACGACGTTTCGGTCCGTCCTGGATCATTCTCAAGTCGGATCATTCTCACAATTGACTTGAGAATGGTCCAGGACGGACCGAAACGTCGTCGTCCCTTCACCTTCTAGTGTATGGTCTGGTCAACATCCCACTCGCTCGACAAAAAGACCACAGTTCAACGGATGAGAGAGTGTGCCTCTCCAAACACCCGGCGTCAAAACAGAAGATGACGTCAGAAAGGACATTCAAGATTGGCAAAAAGTCGGCAAGAAGGGAACAATCTGAAAGGAGACGAAATGGGGGAGGAAAAACGAAACATGAGGAAGAGGAAAAAATTACCCGAAAATTGGAGAGGATAGATGAAGGAGCATAAGACTTCAAAAAGACAGAGGACAAGCCGTCCCAAAGAGCATCACACTCCGGCAGCCGTCCATTAAGCCCCCTCGTGACGGCAACGGGCTGGAAAGGGATGAGGGGTATGAAGACTAAATCACACACCAAAAGATGAGGAGACGACGACGTTTCGGTCCGTCCTGAACCATTATCAAGTCGATTAATATACTTGGCACTCACATTATTATCCTGGGAAAAATTGTTGATGTCTCTCACAGTGTCTGTGACAGATCATCTGTCATTCAGCAAGTAACTCTTCTTCGTGGTCTCATCCAGTAATATTTTTTTCCGTTAACCTTTGGAGGAAAGTTTAGTAAAACTTTGGTTGGAGGAGAATGTCTCTTCAAAGCTGAAGTGTGTTAAACTAGGAGTTCAACGCGCGAGCTCTCGACAGCTTACTCATCCCGCTAAGAAGCTGACCAGTGCGGTGTGATAGGTAGGTATTGGCAAGCTTGGGAAGGATATCTTCTGTCTCGATGAGGTGAAGTGAGGCTGATCTTTGAGGTAAATCTTCTGGCGAAGTCACCTGATGATGTCCGACCTTCTCTTCCTCCATCTAATCCTACATATAAAGCATTGGTCTGCTCACCACCCATGATGAAGTATGAGCTCTCACCCATAAACAAGCTATTATCGCCTAATTTAGCTAACGAACTCATTACATAGAGTACTACACTCCTCACAATACAGACGATTTTCTTGAAAACCTGATAGACTGCATAAAAAAACAAAGAGATATAGCTTAAAAAGACGTAGAAAAACACAAGTTGATGGCCAATCACACCCGTCACCTCAAGTCTTACATGAATATGTATACCTGATCACCTTGTTCACCAACATGTAAATAGGTACTGGAAGTTAGGCAAGTATTGTGGAATGCAACCTGGGGAAAGTTATATGCCAGGTTGCATCTGCTAGGATTATCATGAAGGATAAATCTTATTAAGTTTATCATTCGCTAGATAAGGCTAATAAGGGACAATTAGAACCATTTAATTAGTTTACTGATGCAACTTCCCGCTCCTTTTCCACTGTGATGACGCGTCTGTATGTTCAACTCTGTATATCTATTGTCACGGCCGTAGATGTTATCCCTTCTGTGGTTTACTGTTGACTTCTCGCCTGACTAATGTCAAGCACATATTCTGAGCCAGCTTGTTACCTCTCTCCTGGGTTGACGTATGGCCTCCAGCCTAACCCAGCAGTGAGGGAATGGGTTTGCACTAGCTCACTTCCACTTGTTTTACATGCCTGTGGCAGCCGATGCACTTGTCAAGTGCACGGGCCTAAGTCTGTTAACCCGTACCCGAATCATCTTGTGTTTGGGCTCATGTGAGAGCCCCAGTCATCAGGATTCCAGATATGCTACCATGGCCGTGGTAGCACGTTTGTAGACAGAGTCAGAGCCAAGAGCATCTTTTTATTGTATAGCTTGGAGGGAGACGAGATTTGCACGGGAACCGCGAGGCTTGGGAGCGTGGAGCCTGGGGTGGCCACCAACCTCGCTGCCACCCTTGTTCCCATGGCAACAGCAGCAGCCATCTTGGGTCGGCCATCTTGGAGTCGCCTTATGGCCATAGTACCTCGTCTCTGATTGGTTGAGTGGGAAAGGCACCTGTGTGCCTATTCCTGAGTGTTTTTTTTTTTTAGGAGGACGGGAATCGCCGGCGTTCCTCTCTCAAGGCATCATTCTGAATCCAGCCGCTAACTTTGCCTGACGCTCCCTTTGCTCATTCGGCCAAATTGAGTATAGGGCATCGTGGTGGCTTGGCTACTCTACTGCTCCACCTCCACTTCATCTACGACATAGTCTGCAGCGGAATTCAGTCCGGCGTCGTCTTTCGAAGGGAAGAAAGACTTTGAGTGGGAGTGTGAGTTGATATGTGGGCGTGGGTAAGTTGCATACGAGGAGCAACAGAATCATGGGTCCCCACACAAGTGATAATTATAGACGTTCTAATTCCTGCTAGTGCTCCGTAGCAGTCGAGGGAACGGGAAAATTCTTGTCAGTGTTCAGGGCAGTTTTCCCATAGAAATTAGTGAAAGACGCTAGAAGTGAACGAGACGTCTATTTACGAACGCACGGCTTCACTCGGTGGGTGTACAAACCATGCCGTGTGTAGTTTGGGAGGTTACGAAAATGCGCCGAGCCATCCGTGTGCGACCACCACCGAGCAAGGCTATACCAGCTTAGCCTAGCCACTGACCATCCACCTACAAGCAAGGGGCCTGTTTAGGGGTGGGGCATTGGGGTGTATGGACGTGAGCCAGCTGTGTGAATGAGAGTTAGTACCCTGTGCGTGTTTTTGGTGATTTAATATGTTTAAGCCTGAATTCGAGATCAGGTGTTCCGTCGCATTGTTTCCAAGCACCCAAAGGGGTGAGGAAAAGTGCGGGCACATGAGATTTTCACCCTTATTGACATCTTGTCAGTCCAGAGGGACTTACGTCTGGGGTAGGAAGACGTACATGTATGTGTGTGGGTGTGTACACACGGGAACAGATTTTACATAGATTAGCCAAGGACTGTGAGAGATGTCCAAGTAATATTTATATTCCACTCTGGTAGAATTGTTGTTAATTCATTCATGTTGTTGATCTCGTTCCATGTGATCCATCTTGCAGGTGTAGAAATCCAGTACTAGTCGTTATAAGTGCACAGGTAACAGAGTCAGTGTGTAACGCCAGGGATTCCTGGCAATTGATTATTGTGGAATGATAACAGTGTGGTTATTTCTTATGTTGTGTTCCCAGGGCCGTGACAAGTATGATTTTATATATATGTTATATGGCTGAAGTGTTAACGTAATTTAAGTAGAATTTTTGTGGTGAGTGACGCAGCTGTCGGGAGTGACAGCCGACTGCTCTGTCGAGTAACGTAAATGCTCGGGAGTCATTATAGATCCGGGGGATCACTAATCACTCACCCAAGTGATTTAAGGAGTGTGTGTGTTCTCCTTAGTGTTCTCATTAACGTTTGAAAGCTTTAGGCTACAGGTGTCAGCAGGTACATAAATATATATATAATCGTAGTGTCACGAAGCCCAGTGTTATTAGTGTGTTGTTTACTGTGGTTATTGAAACGTGTGGGCCCGTGTTCTAAGAGGTAATTAGAGAACTGTTGGTCATTTGCATCCGGACAGTAAAGTGTTGGGCAGTGTACTAATATATTTGATATTAGAGCACTTGCCGTGTGTGTTATTGAAAGGGGTTGTAATTGTTGGTGATTGTTGCTAGTGATGATCAATCACTGTGTGTGTTTTGCAGTTCAGTAAATCATTGTGGGCCGTGTTCTAGAGGGTTCATGCCTTGAGTGTTATTTACTGGTGTTCTGCAGTTTTGCATTTGCAACGGGATTGTAGAGCAAATCACTGTGATTTGCTAGGTAATTTATCATTGTCGTGGGTGAACTCGGCTGACTCGAGTACTTGGGTTATATTTTCCTGTTTATCTAGTGGACATTGAAGTCCAGTATTCAGTGAGGTGATTGCGAGGCAATTAATATAACGTAACCAAGGGAACACCCATTGCTTTAAGATAATTTGTTCTTTGACAAGTAGAGTAACGTAAGATACGTTGGGGTTAATTATCTCCTAGAACAGATGCGGTAGTCTCAGGGAGCCAAAGCCAGAAGCCGAACAAGAATTAGAGTATTGTTTCATGTAATTATCGGTCAGTGGTCAGGTAATTGACGGGTTCCAGGAAGTCAAAGTAATTAACTTCGATCCGTGTTGATCGACTCACACGAAGGCTCTATTCCATTAACGTAACGTCGTTATTAATCTGTCTGGAAGTACAGGTACTTGACTGACTCGTGGGAAGAGTAACGTCATTGAAAAATAACGTAAACGTGGTGATTAATTATCGTTATTAGTCACCTGAATTGGTCTGGTATGGAAGGCAAGACGGAATTCATACCTTTGTGTAAATTGCTGATCCAGTGTGAAAGGTAACGTAACTGTATTGATTAATTATTGATCTTCGGGATAGTAATTAATTACTCAAGGGTAATCACGAGTGATTACCGTTCTCTTAGCACTTTGGAGATTGAAAATTGCAGTTAACTATCGTTGTGTGATAGTAACCGATAACGTAAATTAATGTAACTAGTGCAGAGATTAATCAGCTGTACAGGGATTAATGGGGATTACTCACTGAATGCTCGATGGGTAGAGTGTTGTGTAATTTCCGAGTTACTAGTGACAGTTGTAAGTTTCTTTGTCTGTGAGAAGACAAAATTTAGTTAATGTAAATGTTACTTTGATATTAACGTAATCAATTTGTTATTGATCGTCCGAGGGACGGAGTGTTGACGTAAAGATTTAATTGAGGAGGATTGCTGGAGTTGCCAGTCACCTCATTACTCATTGTCGTGTCATTGACAGGCTACTAATATGATTGCATTGCAACCGCTATTGCAAGTGTAGGCTGCAAGTAGCATAGAGGACTGATAGGAGGTTGTTGGAGACGTGTCTCATAGCCTACCGTGTCATTGTTGCAATTGTGATTATAGATTAGAGTGTCTTGCTTGCTTGATTGATTCCTCTGTGTTCACACCGCATGTTCGAGTTAGTTCATTATGCAGTCCGAGGGGCTGGTGTCTAGCTGTCAGTGAAAGTGTCACAGGAAGAATTTCGAGTAACGTCATTGATATTTCTTTCGTTTTTGTTGTAGTAGTTAGTACTTTTTTGAATAAGCTAAGTTGTTATGTTGAACACTGTCTTTTTGTTACACCCCACACATTTTTAGTGCACTGCAAGTGTTCTGTCACACTCGACTATTAAATTGAGACTGATTCATGAGTTTAGAGCTGAATATATAGCACCGCACAAAAATAAACATAGTTGTTAGAGCCCAGGACCTACTCGTTAGATTCGCTCTTGCGAATGGCGAAGGTCAACAGCCTAAGTGGAGGGGATTTAATCTTTTTGAGGTCTCTGCGTTTGCTCGCGCCTAGTCAATTGTTCTTATATGGTCCCAGAGTGAGGAATGAGCTGCTTACTACACTTGGTGTGTTAGTTAAGCAAGTCCTTCCTCAGGCGACCCATTTGAATATCACGACAGGAATAAGGTTAAAAGGGTTAAGGAATTTTTTTTTAGGAATTATCCAAAATCCAAAAACCAATTCACTATTCCAATTTATATTTTTAAATTCTCACACCAGCTATTATCTCTTCCCTGGTTGCCATATGGACTCCAGCCTAACTCAACTAATATCTCGCACCTCGTTGACGTCTAGCTTACAACCTAACCTAACTATATAACGCTTAAATGACTATCTGCCTTACAGCCTAGCCTATTACTACTTAAATCACTGTCGTTTTGCCTCCAGCCTAACCCAGCTATTGACTCTCAGCTGGTTGAGGTCTGGCTTACAGCCTAATCCAGATTATACTATTGATTGCTTACCTGATTAACGTCGGTCTCCCAGCCTGCGCCGTCGTTGGATAGGAACGCCTTTAGCTCAAACCAACCATTCTCAGTCTGATCACAATCCATCTCCATGTCGATCATCCAGTAGTGTTCACCGAACCTACCACCACAAAATGCTACTAATATTAAACATGAAACAGTAGATACAAATATCACGGTGTCATCTGAATGAAATTAGTATAGATTATTAACAAAAGCATATATATTTTTATAGAATTCTGTTTTTTTTCAATGTGTTTTTTCTGCATACTTTCATAAGTGTTTTCATAATGTTGTTGTCGGTAAAAAAAGTCTACCCTATTTTCTTATTCTTAGTTACAATATGCAACTACTTGCGTTGCTGTTCTTGTACTAATCCATTAACGAATACTAACGCAAATTAATTTAGTATGTCGGAATCCGACACACACACACACACACACACACATAACATAGTATTCCCTTTTCGTATTCCCTTCAGGAAAGGAAATGGGAGATCCCGTGACGTCAGAGACAACACGTATATTTACAATATTCTAATATTGTTTATACAACAGTCTTGTATTTAAATTTAACAAAAAAGTAATCAACAAAACTGAATATAATTACTAACACCAAAATGTAGCTTGATTCCCTTGTTAATGTAAAATTACTTGAGAAGTGGAACCAGGCCCTCAGGGCGTCGGCCCGACACAAAGACTTACTCTCACCTCACAACAACAACAAAACAACAATGGGGGCTCCAGAAGTGTTGAGTACTAGTCGTCTTGGATAGACTTACTCTGGCCCAAGCAACTACCACGACAACACCACTACTATTCTGGAGCAATCCTGTATCCGGCTTACCAAGTATATTATATTTGAATTATAGTGTGCACATTTTTTCATTTATAAGGTAGCTGGTTAGGATGTTTGGAGAACCCCAACACGAAGTACGTGTACCCGAGATTACACCCACCTATTTCATGCCATACCTGTAATTGATATGTTTAGGGAACCTTTATTAATTCCTTGCATTCCATACAGGTAAATGAGCAGCTTGGAAGCTCTGACAGCATTAACAGGAAGCAGCTCTGACTTGGAGCAGCAAGAAGCTGAGGATAGTTGAACTTCACACATAATATACCTAGCTGTTTGCCAAGGCTTGTAAGCTTCCCGGCCGCCATTACGTGGCACAAAGAGGCACAGGGCCACACCCAGATTGATACTACATTACACAGCCTTAGCAGGCCCCTTCTACAGGATCAGCTACGCCCTCTTTTGTTATAGAAGTATTAGTATTCATAATTAGTAATTATTACTAGTAGATTAGACCACCATATGTGGTATGATATAATAATAAGGTGGACCACCATATGTGGTATAATAATTATAATAAAGGGTAAACAATTGGTAGTTTAAGAAGGAGCCATCTCAAAGTGGTATAAACTACAAATTGTCCCCCCAACAGTGTGTGAGATAATTTCAGGCAGTTTAATCAAGTACATACAGTTCACTCAATTAATTCTTACTTACTAAGAAAATAAATAAGACAGAACTTTATCTTATTAAAGTCAATTTAAAAAAGAGAATAGCTGCCTGGAGTTTTTCCCCACAGTAACGCGTTCAAAGAAAACGCAATTAAAAAAGAAAACTGTTACAGCGCAATTTTCTTCTAAAATAAACATGGGATATTATTGCCACGCCATTAAAATATCTACATCAAATATATAATAATCACTTAAAACATCTAGTCCAGTATTAGAATAAATAAAAAAACTGTTCTCCGTGACTGGATCAAATAATTTAATAATTAAAATCTACGACTCCCTCACTTCGTCCATAAATAGGCAGAAAATATAACCGGCGACTAGTGACGTCACTAGGTCCGGGAGGAGGAGGAGGTTGATGCCATTGTATAGACAGTAAATCTCTCGTGAGAAAGCACACTAGGCAGCTACGTTCAGATGCGTGATCCGAGCCATCATTACGTTTTTCTGCTGCCGCTACCTCAAAATAATGGGAGTTCTTCGTTTCCGGTTGTGTAGAAATTTTGTCCTTTATAACTGAGCTCTTTAATATTAGTATAGCAACCTGTGATGAGGTGAGACAACACCCAAAATCGGATGAGCCTCTCACAATCACTTATCAAACAATATTAATTCATCAATAATTTGTGTGCCATATCTGTGATTAGGAAGTTATTTCCAGTAGCTATATTGTATATCTGGCAGATCTTCTGTGGAGACCACAAGAAATTGGCGACATCTACCTGTTGCAACACGTGAGGACGTATTGACGCCATAGCAATCAGGCTAAAATCTGGCTCATTGCCCATGCGTCCCACTAGAAATCAAATTGAAGCCATCTAATCAGATAAGGCTATAAATCATTTATATTAACTAAAGTATGTTAACCAACTAACCAATTAGTATAAGTTTTCATACCAATCGATAATTTTCAAATGATAGGCTACAATTATGTAGCCTATCATTCCATTCCCCACCCCCCAAACTTTTGTCGGGCTATGACTTGAGGGAGAATTTCAATTAATACAGTCCACTCAATTATATATACAGTACGCTAAGCTATCGTAGTAAATAAATAAATTAATTAATTATAAATTATATATTAGAAATCAATTAATTAAAATAAATTAAATAAATCCTAAAACAGACAGAGAGAGAGAGAAATTCTCGATTATAGAATAGCTATACATACACACACACACATACACACACACACACAAAGGTTTTCAGGTTGGGCTGGTACAACAAGGACAGAAACCGACTTGTAAAGGTGGTGTTTACAAACAAAACCACGAAGGAGGATATTCTCGAAAGGAAGAGTCGACTGCAGCATGTGATGAGATACAAGAAAGTATTCCTGCAGAGGGACAGGACGAAGGAGGAGAGAGCCAGGGCAGCAGAGGCAAGGAGGAAGCGCCGGGAGGGAGAAGCAAACCAGGAAATCACAGCCCCCAACACAACAGTCCTAGAGACAAGAGGCGAACCCAAAACCAGCATCCCAGCAACACCAGAGGGAGGGCAACCCCACCACCCCCCTCTGCATAGAAACCCTCCCTTCCCCTCACCCTACCTCCCCCCACCCAACCCTCCCTCCCCCCACCCAACCCTCCCTCCCCCCCACCCCATTCTTACCCTGTCATCCCTTCCCCTTTCCCATCATGTCCCCCCTCCCACCTTTCCCCCCTCCCCCTTCATCCCATACCCTCCCTATCCCTCCTCCCCCCTCACCCTGTATCCTGCATGTCCCCCCTATCTCCTTAACCCACACCCTACCTGTCCCCCCTTCCATGAAACCCCCACCCCTCACCCCAAACTCCCCTGAAACCCTGCAAACCACCTCACAGATCATCTCACCCACTAAAAAGCTTCCCACACCAGCAGGATGCTCGCCAAGAAAGGGACAAGAAAATGAACTGAAGAAAGTGAGTTTCAAGGCAATGTACACTAACATAGATGGAATTACAAATAAAACAAGTGAACTCGGAGAATGGGCACTAGAAGAAAACCCAGACATAATAGCACTCACAGAAACAAAGCTAACAAACACCATAACAAAAGCAGTGTTTCCAGAGGGCTACTATGTAGTGAGGAAAGAGAGAGAAGGGAGAGGAGGAGGTGGTGTAGCTTTGCTACTAAGAGAAGGCTGGAGTTTCGAAGAGATGGTAATTCAGAACTGTGAAGGTTTCAGTGACTACATATCAGGTACCATAGCAACTGGAGGACAGAAAATTATAGTAGCAGTCATATATAACCCCCCACCGAATGTCAGAAGACCCAGACAGGAATATGATAGAAACAACTTGGCCACCATCAATATAATAGAGAGAGCAGCTTCTGTGGCTAGCAGGAACGGATCCAGGCTACTAATCATGGGAGACTTCAACCATGGAAAGATAGATTGGGGGAACAGAGACCCACATGGAGGCCCAGACACATGGAGGCCCAGACACATGGAGAGGTAAGCTGCTGGATGTGGCAACAAGAAACTTTCTAAGTCAACACGTCATGGGACCGACAAGAACGAGAGGAGGGGATGAACCAGCCTTGCTTGATCTGATATTTACCCTAAATGAGTCGGATATAAGGGAAGTTAAGTTGGAAGCCCCCTTGGGAATGAGTGATCATAGTGTATTGAGCTTTGAGTACCTGGTTGAGCTAGGAATTATCACCCCCAAAAAAGAACTGGGAAACAAAGGGCTGGCATACCGAAAGGGAAACTATGAGGAGATGAATAAATTCCTATGGGATATACATTGGGACACAGAACTCGGAACCAAGTCCGTACAAGACATGATGAACTATGTCACCCAAAAATGTCAGGAGGCTGTAAGCAGGTTTGTCCCAGCCCAACAGGAAAAAACAGAGAAGCAAAGGAAGAATCCGTGGTTTAATAGGGAATGTATGAAAGCAAAGGAGCTGAACAAAAGGTCATGGAGGAACTTCCGTAATAACAGAACACCAGAAAGTAGGGAGAGATACCAGAGAACCAGGAACGAGTATGTTAGTGTGAAAAGAGCAGCTGAGAAAAGGTATGAAAATGATATAGCTAATAAAGCCAAGACCGAACCAAAGCTACTACACAGTCACATCAGGAAGACAACAGTGAAGGAACAGATGATGAAACTTAGGGTGGGCGAGGACAGGTACACAGAGAATGACAAAGAGGTGTGTGAAGAACTCAACAAAAGGTTCCAGGAGGTCTTTACAATAGAACAGGGAGAGGTCACGGCGCTAGGAGAGGTGGCAGCAAACCAGGTGACCTTGGAAAGGTTCGAAATTACAAGAGATGAGGTCAAGAAGCACCTATTGGAGCTGGATGTGAGAAAAACTGTTGGGCCGGATGGAATCTCACCATGGGTATTGAAAGAGTGTGTAGGAGCACTTTGCTTGCCACTCTCCATAGTGTATAGTAGGTCACTGGAAACGGGAGACCTACCAGAAGTATGGAAAACTGCTAATGTAGTACCAATATTTAAAAAGGGTGACAGACAAGAGGGACTGAACTACAGGCCAGTGTCCTTAACTTGTATACCATGCAAGGTGATGGAGAAGATCGTGAGAAAAAACTTAGTAACACATCTGGAGAGAAAGGATTTCTTGACAACCCATCAACATGGGTTCAGGGAGGGTAAATCTTGCCTTACAGGCTTGATAGGATTCTATGATCAGGTGACAAAGATTAAGCAAGAAAGAGAAGGATGGGCGGACTGCATTTTTTTGGACTGTCGGAAAGCCTTTGACACAGTACCCCATAAAAGGTTGATGCATAAGCTGGAGAAACAGGCAGGAGTAACTGGTAGGGCGCTCCAGTGGATAAGGGAGTACCTAAGCAATAGGAAGCAGAGAGTTATAGTGAGGGGCGAGACCTCAGAATGGCGTAAAGTCACCAGTGGAGTCCCACAGGGCTCTGTGCTTGGACCTATCCTGTTTCTGATATACGTAAATGATCTCCCAGAGGGTATAGACTCATTCCTCTCAATGTTTGCTGACGACGCCAAAATTATGTGAAGGATTAAGAGAGAGGAGGACAGCTTGAGGCTTCAAGAAGACCTGGACAAGCTGCAGGAATGGTCGAACAAATGGATGTTAGAGTTTAACCCAAGCAAATCTAACGTAATGATCTAATGGTTTGGTTGTGGGAAGAGACTGTCTCTTCCCACAACCAAACCATCGCCAGAGAAATCCTAGTAAACAACACAGAAATCATCGATAGATACAGCGATAGCAGGCGGCTTGGCGTTTGCGAGGCACTACACATTAAGAAGTCAACACCAGCAATCAACAGCCAATTAATGCACAACTATATTCTACCCACCTCAAGACTCCGCTCCAATATAGAAGCATCAAGGAATATGGACCAATAGGCTTTCTACAATCACTTCCATTTCAATACCCATTGTTTCGTGTTCTGTCTTGTGTTGATGAAATTAATACCCTATTAATGCCACCTCTTGTTCTGTCTTGTGTTGATGAAATTAATACCCTATTAATGCCACCTCACTCAAATGTAGATATAAACAAAATCGGAGATGTGTAAGTTCTATTCAGTTGTGTATTTGTAAACTAAAGTCTTTGAAAATGTAATAAGTTTTACGAAACGCGCTCGTATCGCGTCAGACTAGAAATAAAAATGAATTTTGGAGAATTGATTTTTGAATTACCTCCAACAGTGAAAAGAAATGTACGAAAGATCGAGAAAATTCGTGTTAGAATTATTAATCTTACTTTTTCGGTCATATAATATATATATATATATATATATATATATATATATATATATATATATATATATATATATATGTCGTACCTAGTAGCCAGAACGCACTTCTCAGCCTACTATGCAAGGCCCAATTTGCCTAATAAGCCAAGTTTTCATGAATTAATAGGTTTTCGACTACCTAACCTACCTAACCTAACCTAACCTAACTTTTTCGGCTACCTAACCTAACCTAACCTATAAAGATAGGTTAGGTTAGGTTAGGTAGGGTTGGTTAGGTTCGGTCATATATCTACGTTAATTTTAACTCCAATAAAGAAAAATTGACCTCATACATAATGAAAAGGGTAGATTTATCATTTCATAAGAAAAAAATTAGAGAAAATATATTAATTCAGGAAAACTTGGCTTATTAGGCAAATCGGGCCATGAATAATAGGCCAAAAAGTGCGTTCTGGCTACTAGGTACGACATATATATATATATATATATATATATATATATATATATATATATATATGTATATATATATATGTATATATATATATATGTATATATATATATTTATATATATATGTATATATATATATTTATATATATATATATATATATATATATATATATATATATATATATATATATTTATTTATTTATTTATTTATTTATTATTAAATATGACCGAAAAAGTAAGATTAATAATTCTAACACGAATTTTCTCAATATTTCTTATATTTCTTTTCACTGTTGATGGTAATTGAAAAATCAATTCTCCAAAACTCATTTTTATATCTAGTCTGACGCGACACTTGAACGCGTTTCGTAATAACTTATTACATTTAAAAAGACATTAGTTTACACACACAAGTATAACTTGCAAACACTAAACAGAGTTTAAACAGCTTTGATTTTATACCTGCATTTGGGTAAGGTGATATGTTACAACAGTTTTGGATGAGGTGAAAACAAACTTTCAGCACAAGACAGAACACGAAACAATGGGTATAATATTTTGTAAGTTAAAGGGAAGAATGGAAGTAACTGCAAAGGGCCTATTGGCCCATATTTCTTGATGCTTCTATATTGGTGTGAAGTCTTGAAGTGGGTAGAATATTGTTGTGCATTAATTGGCTGTTGATTGCTGGTGTCGACTTCTTAATGTGTAGTGCCTCGCAGATATCAAGCCGCTTACTATCGCTTTATCTATCGATGATTTCCGTGTTTTTTGTTAAGACTTCTCTGGTGATGGTCAGGTTGTGGGAAGAGATTATATGTTCCTTAATGGAGCCCTGTTGCTTATGCATCGTTAATCGCCTGGAAAGAGATGTTGTTATCTTGCATATATACTGAATTGTTTGAGGCTTACAGTCTCCAAGTGGGCATTTGAGGGCATAGACGACATTGGTCTCTTTTAAAGCGTTCTGCTTTGTGTCTGGAGAGTTTCTCATGAGTAGGTTGGCCGTTTTCTTGGTTTTATAGTAGATCGTCAATTGTATCTTCTGATTTTTGTCTGTAGGGATAACGTTTCTATTAACAATATCTTTCAAGGCCCTTTTCTCCGTTTTATGAGCTGTGGAAAAGAAGTTCCTGTAAAATAGTCTAATAGGGGGTACAGGTATTGTGTTAGTTGTCTCTTCAGAGGTTGCATGGCGTTTCGCCTTCCTTTTTACATGTCTTCAACGAAACCATTGGAAAAGCCGTTGTTGACTAGGACCTGCCTTACCCTACAGAGCTCTTCATCGACTTGCTTCCATCCTGAGCTGTGGCTGAGAGCACAGTCGACATAAGCGTTAACGACACTCCTCTTGTACCTGTCTGGGCAGTCACTGTTGGCATTAAGGCACATTCCTATGTTTGTTTCCTTTGTGTAGACTGCAGTGTGGAAACCTCTGTTCCTTTCCATGACTGTTACATCTAGAAAGGGCAGCTTCCCATCCTTCTCCATGTCGTAAGTGAAACGCAACACAGAATTCCGCTCAAATTCCTCCTTCAGCTCCTGCAGATGTCTGACATCAGGTACATGTGTAAAAATGTCGTCAACATACCTGCAGTATATGGCCGGTTTCAAGTTCATGTTGACTAAGACCTTTTGTTCGATGGTGCCCATGTAGAAGTTTGCAAACAGGACACCTAGGGGAGAACCCATGGCGACCCCATCTACTTGCTTATACATGTGCCCATCCGGGCTCAAGAAGGGTGCCTCTTTAGTACAAGCTTGGAGTAGTTTCCTTAGAATGTTTTCTGGTATGTCAAGAGGAGTACAGGCCGGATCACGATACACTCTGTCCGCTATCATCCCGATTGTTTTATCGACAGGTACGTTGGTAAACAGTGATTCTACGTCCAGCGAGGCTCTTATCCCTGTGGCCCGTGTTCCCCGCAGTAAGTCAACAAATTCCTTTGGAGACTTCAGGCTGAAGGTGCAAGGGACATAAGGAGTCGCTTCGCTAGTCTGTACGTAGGTGTGGGTATCTGGCTAATGATTGGCCGAAGTGGGTTTCCAGGCTTGTGTGTCTTGACATTTCCATACGCGTATCCAGGCTTATATTCCCCAATAATCTTTGGCAGGTGGAGTCTGGATTTCTTGGCGTTCACAGTTTCGATCAATTTGTTGACCTTTGCCTTCAATTCGGCTGTAGTGTCCTTCGTTACCCTTTGGAATTTAGTTTGGTCAGAGAGAATGAGGTTCATTTTCGCCAGGTATTCGTCTTTTTTAAGAATGACGTATATTGGCGACTTGTCACCTCTTCTGATGACTATCTCCTTGTTCTCACGAAGGCTCTTAGCTGCCGCTTTGAGCTCGGGGGACAGTATGGTGCTTCTGTAATTGCCTCGATTCTTTCCTCCTTCCGCAATAAGTTCTGCTTGTAAGGTGTCTTTGGTGGTGACCTTCTTTTGCGTCTCGAGGTCGAATATGTCGTCCAACAGGTTAGGACGACATATTAACCTAACCTATCAATATAAAGATAGGTTAGGTTAGGTTAGGTAGGGTTGGTTAGGTTCGGTCATATAACTACGTTAATTTTAACTCCAATAAAAAAATATTGACCTCATACATAATGAAATGGGTAGTAGGATATGCCAAGAAACCCACAAACAGCATGGGACATATTACGCTAACAACACAATAACAAATAAATGACAAATACAATAACAAAAATGTACAAGAAAATATACACAAAAGTTACAACAAATGAACAAGAAATCCAAAAACTACACATAAGAACATAAATAGCATAAAATATGTACAAAGAATAAAGCAAGTTCCAGGACAAAGAAATAATCACACACACACACACACCTGAGGCAAGAAACACAAGGCAATAATAACAATAAACAGAACCACACAGGGAACTGAAAAGACAGAAAAGCAGAAGGCACAAAAACCATGCCAACGACCAAAAGGCCATAAGGACACAAGTACATAATATAAACTATAAACAAAGCCAAAAGCAATACATGACACATACCCAAGGCAAGAAACACAAGGCATTAATAACAAAAAATAGAACCACACAGGGAACTGAAAATAAAGAAAAACAAAAAGCACAAAAACATGCAAACGACCAAAAGGCCGTAAGGACACAAGCACATAAAATAAACGATCACCACACAAAACACAAAACTGAACTGATTAAAACTGAACTGCATAATTTAATTGGGGCCTAACAAGAGCCAGATATATCACAAGAATATATATAACTGCAAAAGGCGTAAGAACATAAGCATTAAAGCCATTGCAGAAGATTTATTAGCACATACGAGGCAATTCTTATTTATATACACCCAAACTATTTTAAGCACTCGTAAGAAGATATGAAGTTGCATTGCAAGCAAGTTATCCCTGGAACAATTGCGTTTCATTGTGTCGTAAGAGATTAATATTAACGGAAGAGGGAGACTGCATGTAGCGTACTGTACACAACTGTTCCATGTAATAGTCATCGTGTAGTGCACCTGCCGATTTTGAAGCTGGAAACTGGTGCTCGCTGTTGCTCTACGTGTGATAATACTCCTGACCTAGTTTCTTGACATTCTTGATAGGAATGTGAAAATCACGGTTTTAACTTTTACTTTCTGACTCTAATATTACTTCACTGTTAGGTACTGAGACACATTGATAATGTACCCCTGACGCTGGTTCGACTCCTATAGCTTCCTTACATATGCTATACCGACTTTCATGTCTCGATGCAACATGCATGTCATTACTATCAGTAATGACCGACGAAGCATCACCATCAGTAATGACCGATGAAGCGCCACCTTCTTCAGTAATGGACGAAAAAACACCATTTTCGTCACACGCTCTTGATACACTGTTACCCAATATTAATATTAATAGATATTAATAGCTAGGGTATAAAAGTATGAACTCATGCCAGAACAAGAAACAATGGGTATTAATTTGAAAAATTTAGATTTAGAAAAGAACTGGGAAAATACTGTTTCGGTAACATGGTTTTTGAACCAATTACCGCGTAACATAATTAAGGTAGAATCCCATGATTGTTTCAAGCGTAGTTTAGACGTATATAAGACTCGTATTGGATGGATATAAATACGAGCTGCCTCGTATGGGCCAATAGACTTTCTGCAGTTACCTTCATTGTTATGTTCTTAAAAGCACCTGTGACATCTAAACGTGTTAAGAAAGTGCCAGTGGTATCCAAACATACACTGGCACCTGAAGCGCCACCTTCTTCAGTAATGGACGAAGAAACACCATTTTCGTTCATTCCTTCATTATACCACACAAACTGCCTGTGGTATCCAAATACGTTAAGGAAGTGCCTGTTGTATACAAACATTTTAAGGAAGCGCCTGTGGTATCCAAGCACGTTATGGAAGTGCCTGTTGTATACAAACATGTTAAGGAAGCGCCTGTGGTATCCAAATACGTTAAGGAAGTGCCTGTTGTATTCAAACATGTTAAGAAAGTGCCAGTGGTATCCAAACATGGTAACAAACTGCCTGTGGTATCCAAACACGTTAAGGAAGTATTTGCTGTGTCCAAACATTTTAAGGAAGTGCCTGTGATTGCCACACATGTTCAGTAAATGCCTGTAATTTCCAAAAATGCTTAGGAAGTTCCTGTGCCATCCAAACATGTTCAGCAAGTCCTTGCAGTCTATGAACATCTTCAAGATATGTCCCTTACTAACAAATAAATAATTAATTTTCTACAAGGATAACGTAACTACATTGGAATAGTATTTTATAAAGCAAATAATGTTTAGGAAATTTCCCTGTTTGGCCTCAACCTTGCCATGGAAGTTTGGAAAGTGAATTACAGACACATCAGTTGGCTCACGTGTTCAGCTCCTGGTACCCGGCATTGCCCGGGACGTTAGTAGTCCATGCGAGTGGCGAGCCGAAGGCTGTCTGTCCTTGATACGAGCCCTGGCTGGCCTGTGCACCATACCAGTCCAGCTTGGTATCGCCCACCCGCCAGGCGTCGTACTTAGCGTAGTGGACTTCGCTCCCCAGACTGCTTACAGTGATGTCGATGGCACAGGCGTCTGTCTCGGCGTTCTCGGTGCAACCTATGATACCAAATATATCAATAATTAATGTGAACCTCTCCTTCCTCTGTCCCTTTATCTCGTGTTCACTCTTTATTTGAAAGTGTAACGAATAAAAAGGAGTTTCGTGTTTATTTATTGTAAAAAATGTTTTCTATATGGTCAATTGTATATTTTCCAAAGCACTTTTGCTCCTTGAACATGATATGCAAATTCAGTTACATGTCACCATTTACTGCTGGGCGTGGAGGTTGATTGAATATACGAACATTTAAAAATTTATATCTTATCTTGACTGTAGCTCAGATTTTTTTGAGTTGCATGAACAACTTCCACTGGATGGGAGTAAAATGTGATTTATGCTTTTGTAACCTAAAGTGCATAGTGTGGAGCGAAGTCAGTGACTACAAGAGGTTTGTTCTAGAATCGTCAGCTATTTAGTGAAAGACATGCATCAGTCTTGACTTCCCAAGACTAGTGTGAGCTCTGGTCATGGCTAAAGTTAGACAAAAGAAGTAACGAGCAGCAGAGCTGGTCAGCGTTTATGAAGCCAGAGAAGAGAGCTGTAACAACAAGGTCGGATAGCTGGAGAATTATTGACTAACTTCGTGGAATGTTTTATTTACAAAATCATAACGTGTACTGAAAGAAAGACAAATATAAGTGCTTAAGTGCTGGATTTATTTAATTGATAATAGGTACCTTGACCCGACTGTTAAGCACTGTGATTTCTCAGGACGTCTTAATATACAAGAGGCAGTCATGAAGAAAATCCTGCTTGTGAAGAGTTGCTTGTCAAGTATAGGAAAGAACGAAATATAACTTGGACAATCGTAGTGACCTTTATCATACGTGATCAGGATCACGTACATCACGTGAATGATATCAAGAGTTAGTGATTGGTTATTTAGGTTAGTTGCTATCAACAGAAAACTGGATATATACTGAGTATAAAATGCAATATCACGAATTGATAATTGACCCAAATTGTATTGTGAATGCAACTAATGCATGGTGTGGGGATAACACCGTTCGTTTAGCTCTCGTGTCCTGCTAGTTCGACATACCACCCATACATTGACTTATTCTTACAGATGCCTGAACCATTCCTGCTCTTCTCAGTTTCTGTCATGCTTACAGTCTCCCGGTCAGCCAATTTAATAGCTACTTATTACGAGGCTCTGTTTTAGCCCCCCCCCCCCCCAAAAAAAAAAAAATAACAAAAATGAAACTCCAGAAGGCTAATTGGAGCTCGCGAGACAGATTATATTTATACCAATTCAAACTCATCCATATATTTATCTAATCTGGGATCCCACATTCATTATGTTAACTGTTAATTTTCCTAAAAAATCCACAACCCAATACGGTTGGGTTGGGTCTGACCTGAATCTGAACTTAACAAATTTATATCCATTCTTACGAGTTCTATTTTCAGTAGATATTAAACCTTTTCTCTATCCACTTAATTTTTCCCTTCAGTCCACTAATATGCGAGTGACTCGTGCCACCCGAAACTCTTCACCTTTTAACGAATTATTATTTAGGTTTCCTTAACTGTCTTCATGAGGGAGGTTTCTAACTCCTAAGATTATTCATGTCATTAGTTGAAATGAAATTATGTTCATTCTAGAAGACGGAGACCAAAGCTGAACTGTCTAATATAAGCTGGGCATAACAGAAGTAAGAAATCCTGAGGAATATTATTAGTTTTTGCCTATTCTATACATATGTGCATATACATTTTACCTTCAAACATGTTGGTAGCTGTGTTATACCCATATCTTACCTTTGGGTAGCTGAGTTATACCCATAGCTCACCTGTAGGTAGCAGTGCTATATACCCATAGCTCGCCTGTGGGTAACAGTATTATACCCATTGCTCACCTGTGGGTAACAGTGTTATACACATAACTCACCTGTGGGTAACAGTGCTATACTCATAGCTCATCTGTGAGCGGCAGTGTTATACCCACAACTCACATTTGGGTTGTTGTTTGTTATTTCCCATAGCCAGCCCATCCTCTTGTTTTGGTAGTACTTAAAGTAACGATGATGACCATAGTATATATACCGATGTTCAACGAAGTTAGAAAGTAGAAAGCTGAACTATTGAGTTGGACAAACCGGAAAACTATTTTTTTACTTGTGTTGCTTAGACAAACTAAACTAACGTAACCTAACCTTCCTAACCCTAATACACGATATCTGAGGCCTAATATAGTACATATGTGTGCTATACTAGGTCTAGGAATATTTAAGTTTGATTTTTAGCTTAATATATTTTAAAAGAATTCCTTACTAGTCAGTATACTACTATCTAAAAGTCAAGTATGTACGATTTCGTGACTATTGACAATCGTCACAGTAGTTACTATCTAAACAGGAGGATGGGTTACCATAGCTCACCTGTGGGCAGCTGTGTGTTATACCCATAGCTCACCTGTAATGGGAAAACTTTCCACATCTATAAAAGCTTTAACACAACATGCAGTAAAAATTGCTGCTGTTTTTGTGTTAATCAAATAATAAATTAAATTAAATTAATTAACCCCAAAAGAATATGTACGTGACAATTTCTCTCTATAAAAGTCTCCAAAATCATCTCGCATCAAAATCTAATTACCCATAACTACTCTAATCTGAGGAGTTAGTGTATTAGAAAACGATACAATAAATAAATAAAGTAAATCAAATTATGAGTACCCAAATAAATAGAATAAACATCTGGGAATCAATTAACACGAATTTGGGGACAAGTTCCTTGCCAGCTTGAGAAGAAGGACTGCCATATGGAATTTGGGACTGAACAGATTGTCAACACGAGCATTGTTTTATTACAAGTTATTCTGGTAACGTTGAGCAGCTCTGATCAACACCATCAGTTCCTGTAGAGCCAACATTTTCCGTTTCAGTATATAAGTAGTAGAGCTGTTCCATTTATTTACATACTGTTTCGGTTATGACATAGACCTCATAACAACTAAAGGGCGAGCACCTTTATTATCACCCTTAATATCAATAGTATGTAAATAATTTAACCCATATAATTTAAATACATTTATGAAGTAGATTTTACTGGGTAATTCGTTGGTAGATAAATTGAGCTGTGTGGAGGTTACAACCTTTTGTAGTCGCCTACAGACGCCACAGCTTTTTAATCGTCGCCTACAGACGCCACAGCTTGTCGATCGTCGCATACAGACGCCACAGCTTCTTGATCGTCGCCTACAGACGCCACAGCTTGTTGATTGTCGCCTACAGACGCCACAGCGTGTTGATCGTCGCCTACAGACGCCATAGTTTCTTGATCGTTGCCTACAGACGACACAGCCTGTTGATGGTCGGCTACAGACGCCACAGATTGTTGATCGTCGCCTACAGACGCCACAGCTTGTTGATCGTCGCAAACAGACGCCACAGCTTGTTGATCGTCGCAAACAGACGCCACAGCTTGTTGATCGTCGCAAACAGACGCAACAGATTGTTGATATTCGTCTACATACGACACAGCTTGTTGATCGTCGCCTAAATATTCTTCACAGCTTGTTGATCGTCGCCTCCAGAAGTCACAGCTTGTTAATCATCGCCTCCAGAAGTCACAGCTTGTTAATCATCGCCAACACACGCCCAACCTGTTGATCGTCGTCTTCAGACTTTACAACTTGTTGATCGTCGCCGACAGACGCCACAGCCTGCTAATCATCGCCAATACAATCCCAACCTGTTAATCGTCACAGACTGACGCCACAGAGTGTTGACCGTTGCCCACAGTCGCCATAGCTTGTTAACCCTCGCCAATAGACGCCACAGCTTGTTGATCGTCGCCTACAGACGCCACAGCCTGTTTACGGTCACCTACAGACGCCACAGCCTGTTTACGGTCACCTACAGACGCCACAGCCTGTTTACGGTCACCTACAGGCGCCAAAGCATTTTTATGGTCGCCTACGGACGCCACAGCTTGTTGATCAAATCAAATCAAATCAAATCAAATTCAGGTAAAGTACATACATAAGAGGTGGTTATCTTCTTGAGGGTATCTTGAGATGATTTCGGGGCTTTAGTGTTCCTGCGGCCAGGTCCTCGACCAGGCCTCCACCCCCAGGAAGAAGCGCTCGAACCCGGGACCACAGGATCACAAGTCCAGTGTGCTGTCCGCTCGGCCGACAGGCTCCCCGCTCGGCCGACCGGCTCCGACCGACAGGTGAGATCAAACATTGATGGATTTATAGATAGAGCTAGTACATACAATTCCTAAAGCCACTATTACGCAAAGTGGATCGTCGCCTACAGACTCCACAACTTGTGGAGTCTGTACACAACTTGCTGATCGTTGCCTCCAGACTCAACAGCTTGTTGATTGTCGTCTACAGACACCACAGCTTGTTGAGCGTCGCCTCCAGACGTCACAGCTTGTTGATCGTCGCCTACAGACTCCACAACTTTTGGAGTCTGTACACAACTTGCTGATCGTTGCCTCCAGACGCAACAGCTTGTTGATTGTCGTCTACTGAAACCACAGCTTGTTGAGCGTCGCCTACAGACGCCACAACATTTTGATCGTCGCCTATAGACGCCACAGCTTGTTGGTCGTCGTCTACAGACGCCACAGCTTGTTGGTCGTCGTCTACAGACGCCACAGCTTGTTGATCGTCGTCTACAGACGCCACAGCTTGTTGATCGTCGCCTACAGACGCCACAGCTTGTTGATCGTCGCCTATAAACGCCACAGCTTGTTGATCGTCGCCTACAGACGCCACAGCTTGTTGATCGTTGCCTACAGACGCCACAGCTTGTTGATCGTTGCCTACAGACGCCTTAGCTTGTTGATCGTCGCCTACAGACGCCACAGCTTGTTGATCGTTGCCTACAGACGCCTTAGCTTGTTGATCGTCGCCTTCAGACGCCACAGCTTGTTGATCGTCGCCTACAGACGCCACAGCTTGTTGATCGTTGCCTACAGACGCCACAGCTTGTTGATCGTTACCTACAGACGACACAGCTTGATGACCGTCGCCTACAGACGCCACAGCGTGTTGATGGTCGCCTACAGACGCCACAGCTTCTTGATCGTCGGCTACAGACGCCACAGCTTGTTAATTGTCGCCTAAATACACCACAGCTTGTTGATCGTCGCCTACAGACGCCACAGCTTGCTGATCGTCACTATCAGACGCCACAGCTTATTGACTGTCGCCTACAGACGCCACAGCTTGTTGATCGTCGCCAACAGACGCCACAGCTTGTTGATCGTCGCCTACAGACGCCACAGCTTGTTGATCGTCGCCTATAAACGCCACAGCTGGTTGATCGTCGCCTACAGACACCACAGCTTGTTGATCGTCGCCTACAGACGCCACAGCTTGTTGATCGTCGCCCATAGTCGCCACAGCTTGTTGATTGTCGTCTACAGACACCACAGCTTGTTGATCGTCGCCAACAGACGCCACAGCTTGTTGGTCGTCGTCTACAGATGCCACAGCTTGTTTATGGTCGCCTACAGACGCCACAGCTGGTTGATCGTTGCCTACAGACGCCACAGCTTGTTGATCGTTGCCTACAGACGCCACAGCTTGTTGATCGTTACCTACAGACGACACAGCTTGATGACCGTCGCCTACAGACGCCACAGCGTGTTGATGGTCGCCTACAGACGCCACAGCTTCTTGATCGTCGGCTACAGACGCCACAGCTTGTTAATTGTCGCCTAAATACACCACAGCTTGTTGATCGTCGCCTACAGACGCCACAGCTTGCTGATCGTCACTATCAGACGCCACAGCTTATTGACTGTCGCCTACAGACGCCACAGCTTGTTGATCGTCGCCAACAGACGCCACAGCTTGTTGATCGTCGCCTACAGACGCCACAGCTTGTTGATCGTCGCCTATAAACGCCACAGCTGGTTGATCGTCGCCTACAGACACCACAGCTTGTTGATCGTCGCCTACAGACGCCACAGCTTGTTGATCGTCGCCCATAGTCGCCACAGCTTGTTGATTGTCGTCTACAGACACCACAGCTTGTTGATCGTCGCCAACAGACGCCACAGCTTGTTGGTCGTCGTCTACAGATGCCACAGCTTGTTTATGGTCGCCTACAGACGCCACAGCTGGTTGATCGTTGCCTACAGACGCCACAGCTTGTTTATCGTCGCCTACAGACGCCACAGCTTGTTGATTGTCTCGTACAGACGCCACAGCGTGTTTATCGTCGCCTACAGACGCCACAGCTTGTTGATCGTCGCCTACAGACACCACAGCTTGTTGATCGTCGCCAACAGACGCCACAGCTTGTTGATCGTCGCCAACAGACGCCACAGCTTGTTGATCGTCGCCTACAGACGCCACAGCTTGTTACTCGTTGCCTGCAGACGCCACAGCTTGTTGATCGTCGCCTACAGACTCCACAGCTGGTTGATCGTCGCCAACAGACGCCACAGCTTGTTGATCGTCGCCTACAGACGCCACAGCTTGTTGATCGTCGCCTACAGAAGTAACAGCTTGTTGATCGTCGCCTACAGACGCCACAGCGTGT
This sequence comes from Procambarus clarkii, assembly GCF_040958095.1. Lineage (NCBI taxonomy): Eukaryota > Metazoa > Arthropoda > Malacostraca > Decapoda > Cambaridae > Procambarus > Procambarus clarkii. Next base: position 24,480,570 of record NC_091175.1, read on the forward strand.
TGATCGTCGCCAACAGACGCCACAGCTTGTTGATCGTCGCCTACAGACACCACAGCTTGTTGATCGTCGCCTACAGACGCCACAGCGTGTTGATCGTCGCCAACAGCCGCCACAGCGTGTTGATCGTCGCCAACAGACGCCACAGCTTGTTGATCGTCGCCTACAGACGCCACAGCTTGCTGATCGTCGCCTACAGACGCCACAGCTTGTTGATCGTCGCCTACAGACACCACAGCTTGTTGATCGTCGCCTACAGACGCCACAGCGTGTCGATCGTCGCCTACAGACGCCACAGCGTGTTGATCGTCGCCTACAGACACCACAGCTTGTTGATTTTCGCCAACAGACGCCACAGCTTGTTGATCGTCGCCTACAGACGCCACAGCTTGTTGATCGTCGCCTACAGACGCCACAGCTTGCTGATCGTCGCCTACAGACGCCACAGCTTGTTGATCGTCGCCTACAGACACCACAGCTTGTTGATCGTCGCCTACAGACACCACAGCTTGTTGATCGTCGCCTACAGACGCCACAGCTTGTTGATCGTCGCCTACAGACGCCACAGCGTGTTGATCGTCGCCTACAGACGCCACAGCGTGTTGATCGTCACCTACAGACGCCACAGCGTGTTGATCGTCGCCTACAGACGCCACAGCGTGTTGATCGTCGCCTACAGACGCCACAGCTTGTTGATTTTCGCCAACAGACGCCACAGCTTGTTGATCGTCGCCTACAGACGCCACAGCTTGCTGATCGTCGCCTACAGACGCCACAGCTTGTTGATTTTCGCCAACAGACGCCACAGCTTGCTGATCGTCGCCTACAGACGCCACAGCTTGTTGATCGTCGCCTACAGACACCGCAGCTTGCTGATCGTCGCCTACAGACGCCACAGCGTGTTGATCGTCGCCTACAGAAGTAACAGCTTGCTGATCGTCGCCAACAGACGCCACTGCTTGTTGATCGTCGCCTACAGACACCGCAGCTTGTTGATCGTCGCCTACAGACGCCACAGCTTGTTGATTTTCGCCAACAGACGCCACAGCTTGTTGATCGTCGCCTACAGACGCCACAGCTTGTTGATCGTCGCCTACAGACGCCACAGCTTGTTAATCGTTGCCTTCAGACGCCACAGCTTGTTGATTGTCGCCTACAGAAGTAACAGCTTTTTGATCGTCGCCTGCAGACGCCACAGCTTGTTGATCGTCTCCTACAGACGCCACAGCTTATTGATCGTCGCCTGCAGACACCACAGCTTGTTGATCGTCTCCTACAGACGCCACAGCTTGTTGATCGTCGCCAACAGACGCCACAGCTTGTTGATCGTCGCCTAAAGACGCCACAGCTTGTTGATCGTCGCCAACAGACGCCACAGCTTGTTGATCGTCGCCTAAAGACGCCACAGCTTGTTGATCGTCGCCAACAGACGCCACAGCTTGTTGATCGTCGCCTAAAGACGCCACAGCTTGTTGATCGTCGCCAACAGACGCCACAGCTTGTTGATCGTCGCCTAAAGACGCCACAGCTTGTTGATCGTCGCCAACAGACACCACAGCTTGTTGATCGTCGCCAACAGACGCCACAGCTTGTTGATCGTCGCCTACAGACGCCACAGCTTGTTGATCGTCGCCTACAGACGCCGCAGCTTGTTGATCGTCGCCTACAGACGCCACAGCTTGTTGATCGTCGCCTACAGACGCCACAGCTTGTTGATCGTCGCCTACAGACGCCACAGCTTGTTGATCGTCACATTCACTCGCCACAGCCGTGTGACTGAACGTGCCTGGCCTGGCTATCTAGAATTTCTGCTACAATAACAGCTAAGCAGTTTTTCTATTTTAAAGAATATAACTAATATTCAGTAGATTTGAACAATAGAGTAATTCAAATTTACCTAAACTAAGATAACACTTATGAGGCAACTAAGAAGGTAATTCCTGTATAATTGAAATTATTGATAAACCCCTAAGTTTGTGAGTTGTTTATTAGTGGGATAAATATCTCTTTTTCCCACTTACTTAAATAGTCTCTTGATGTATTAAATAATTTAATATTAAATTCTAACATAACTATTTATAGTAAATAAATAATTATAAATTCACAATGGTAAATTTCCGACACCTTGTGGATAGAAATGCGTTATACCCATAGTTTACCTGTGGGTATCAGTGTTGTTCCCATAGCTTACCTTGTGGGTATCAGTGTTGTTCCCATAGCTTACCTTGTGGGTATCAGTGTTGTTCCCATAGCTTACTTGTGGGTAGCAGAGTTATACCCATAGCTTACTTGTGGGTAGCAGAGTTATACCCATAGCTTACTTGTGGGTAGCATTGTTATACCCATAGCTTACTTGTGGGTAGCAGTGTTATACCCATAGCTTACTTGTGGGTAGCAGAGTTATACCCATAGCTTACTTGTGGGTAGCAGTGTTATACCCATAGCTTACTTGTGGGTAGCAGAGTTATACCCATAGCTTACTTGTGGGTAGCATTGTTATACCCATAGCTTACTTGTGGGTAGCAGTGTTATACCCATAGCTTACTTGTGGGTAGCAGTGTTATACCCATAGCTTACTTGTGGGTAGCAGTGTTATACCCATAGCTTATCTGTGGGTAGCAGTATTATACCCATAGCTTACTTGTGGGTAGCAGAGTTATACCCATAGCTTACTTGTGGGTAGCAGTGTTATACCCATAGCTTACTTGTGGGTAGCAGAGTTATACCCATAGCTTACTTGTGGGTAGCATTGTTATACCCATAGCTTACTTGTGGGTAGCAGTGTTATACCCATAGCTTATCTGTGGGTAGCAGTGTTATACCCATAGCTTACTTGTGGGTAGCAGTGTTATACCCATAGCTTACTTGTGGGTAGCAGTGTTATACTCGTAAGTTACGTCAGGGTACCTGTGTTATACATGTAACTCACCTGTGGGTATTAGTGTAATATACTCAAAGCTCGACTGTTGGTATCAGTTATAAGTATATTTTTAAACATGTGGCCTATAGTGTGACCTTTATCAAGATCTTGTGTGACCTGAGATGTTATCTTCAACATACAAGTGACCCATTGTATCAAGGGATTACTCGTGTCATATTGAAACTCACTTGTATGACCGCCCCGTAAATATAAATGGTTATCAGTGACATCATGTGTAGAAAACTCAGTGGGTCCTTGAGGGAATGAACACACAACCCTGTGTGGAACACTCAGTGGATCACTAATTGCAGTGTATACACATGCAATTATGGAACACCCACGGGTCCCTGAGGGAGTGAACACATCAGCAAATGTGACTGCTTTGTACTCTGGAGTGTTCCATACACACCATTGGGTGCCAAAAGAACATGAATCAGACACAGTTCGTGGCCACACCGGTGTGTGCAGCGTGACCTGGCCCTCACCTGGCCGTTGAGAGCCGTCGATGCCACCACGGATGAAGAGGTCTTGGCCCACGCTGGTCTGATCGTGGACGAACACCACCGTCCTGGCCGTGCCGGTCACGGGCGGCATGGTGGAGTGATCTGTTGACAAGCAGACACTAGGTCAAGCTGGGTCACATATACACCAGGTCAAGCTGGGTCACATATACACCAGGTCAAGCTGGGTCACATATACACCAGGTCAAGCTGGGTCACATATACACCAGGTCAAGCTGGGTCACATATACACCAGGTCAAGCTGGGTCACATATACACCAGGTCAAGCTGGGTCACATATATACCAGGTCAAGCTGGGTCACATATACACCAGGTCAAGCTGGGTCACATATACACCAGGTCAAGCTGGGTCACATATACACCAGGTCAAGCTGGGTCACATATACACCAGGTCAAGCTGGGTCACATATACACCAGGTCAAGCTGGGTCACATATACACCAGGTCAAGCTGGGTCACATATACACCAGGTCAAGCTGGGTCACATATATACCAGGTCAAGCTGGGTCACATATACACCAGGTCAAGCTGGGTCATATATACACCAGGTCAAGCTGGGTCACATATACACCAGGTCAAGCTGGGTCACATATACACCAGGTCAAGCTTGGTCATGGGTCACTGTGCGGTAGGACCCGGGTCATAGGTCACGGTGCGGTAGGACCCGGGTCATGGGTCACTGTGCGGTAGGACCCGGGTCATAGGTCACTGTGTGGTAGGACCCGGGTCGTGGGTCACGGTGCGGTAGGACCCGGGTCATGGGTCACTGTGCGGTAGGACCCGGGTCATAGGTCACGGTGCGGTAGGACCCCGGTCATGGGTCACGGTGCGGTAGGACCCGGGTCATGGGTCACGGTGTGATAGGACCCGGGTCATGGGTATTGATGAGGTGGGACCCGGGTCAAGAGTCATATGGTACAGTGGGATCCGGGCTAAAGGTCATAGGTCAAGGTATCGTTTGAAACAGGTCATGGTGTTAGTGGAATTACGGTGATGATTTAAAAAACGATAGCATAATATTTTTTATTATTTGTACACCAAAAAATTTAGTTATTTTTCCAATAGTTATCAGTTTCAATTGAAATGAATGAAATAAACAACGTCATAAGTCAGAGAAATAGTCAAATGAATCACTTATGTTTATCTGAGTGCATTAGTCTGGTTGTGTTTGAGTGCTTGACTGGTAGAATTTATGAATTCAAATCTTTGAGAGATGCTGATTAGTTCTCTCAAGTATTTACAATCTGTCGTGACTGTTAGTTGAGACCCAATTCCTAAACTTTCATGTTAATGAGCAACTCCAGACTCTTCGCTCAGGTCTGAGACAATTGCTACAGAAGAACATCAAGGTCAGCCTTGTGGTCCGTACTTGGGTCGATTGTTGGTCCAACTCCGTCACACCCGGCACAGATTGCAAACATGGGCTCCTCGGAGTTGTTAATGGTGATCTGGGCTGTTCCATCACCGTTCACCGTCACAGTGTTGGCACAGCTGCTGATTAACTCACAGTATGTTCCCGCAGGCATACCTGATGAGATAGTGAACATGGTGTTAGGGTTAGTAACTTTAGTCTCTAAGGTATGCCAAACGAGCGATAATGAACATAGAATGAGAAATAGAATGAATAGATTCTTAGGCGTACCTGAAGAGGGAGATGGTGTGCAGGAGTGTGAGAAAGTGGTATGTACTCAGGCACAGATTCCAAAAATTCCAAAAATCTAATTTAAAAACTAAACAAATTCATACTGTCTTACTTGTTTTACTGCATGTTAGTCTCTTAACTAAGATTCTTAACAATGATGAAATATGTATAAAAATTGAGCTCTTCAATTCTTTTTGGTATCAACTTGAATGAGAAATTCCAATACATAATTGCATGATAGCAAGATTTCTTTCACTTGGATCATATCAGCTTCGAACATGGGCTTAAAAAATGTGTGACAATTGTACCTAGATGCGGACTTACTTAACGATGACATTGATTAATATTTGCGTTAAAGACAATAGTTATTCCTCTTCTACAATCGCAAAAAAATATATAACACAAATAGGATACAAACTAATAAAAAACAGGAGCACGATGTTTTGGAAAAATTAGTGAGCCTTTTACACACATTGTGTCAACACTCACCAGTCTGGAGAACTTTGTCGAATGAGCCATACTTGGACATGGCAAAGAAGCCCTTATCGCCACGAGAGAAGGCGACGTTGTCACCCTCCAAGTACCAGTTAGCAATCTGAGTGCCAGCCACCGCGTTCCTGAACTTCACCTGAAGTACAATTAAGCATTTGGTCATCCATCACTAACTAAAGAGAGATGTAATAGGCCAGCTCTATCACACGTCACTTCTCTGAACAACGACAAGGTTCATGTTTTAGTCGTCCCAGGTAAACTTGCAAAACGACAAATTATAGACTAAAATAGATAAAGTTATTCCAATTCTCATATGAGAACATTTCGTGGCTATCATTATTAAATGATAGTTGATTAACCACAAGGTAATTATTCCTTTACATAGTTAATCACTGAAGTTATTCAAACTATACAAGGTAGTGACAGAGGTTAGTTCCATGCAAAGTTACGCTCGTTACAAGAGAAATTTGCAATCTTTTTAGTGGAACTAAACTCCCTGAGAAGATGAAAGTGAGTTAAAACCACATATTTCCACTAAAATTAGTTGTAATCATTGAGGTAACATATCTGCAGCAGCTAAAGTAATGACTTCTCTGAGGAAATGACCGGCCATATTACATCACCATTTAAAAGATGTGAATTTATGGTGATTTTGTTCTTTTTAGTTTTGCGAATTACTAAACCTTCCAAATTTCTCTTACATACTAAGAGTTAATTATACGCATATGACAATTAATTATATGATACAAGAACATTGAAAGATTCCTAGGTAAGACAAGTATAATACCTAAAACCACTAATGTGCATAGCATATAACAAAATTATAGCAAATGTAATACTTCTCTGTACAATGTCTACTATATCTTCACTCTTTATTTGTATTAGGGAGGTAAGAACCATTAGATGAATGATCAGGTTCTGAGTGCAAGAGTATGAAGGTCAATTCACTTCTTATATGTCACCCCTACTACACAGTCTCCTTTCTGCAGCCGGTCGAACATTTTAGGACAAACAATACTGACATAACCATCACTGGCATGGAACCTGTATGTTGTGAGGTATAACGCAAAAATTAAAAAAGTACTAAGGTGTGTAAATGATTGGAGCCTGAGCTAAGAGGGATAACCTTCAAAGAAAGGGTCATGGCACTAAATTTCAGAACCCTAGAACATAGTAGGAACAGAGGGGATATGATCACAACTTACAAGATACTGAGGGAATTGATAATTTGGGAAAGGAGTGCCTCTTCACAAGCATAAATTAGCCGAAGGGACATTAGAAAGTTCTCGTACCCTGTATGGGTAGTTCACAAGGGGATTGCTCTAAATAAAAGATTTTTAATTCCTTCCGTTTTCATTTCTGGTCAGTTTATTTCCTCTTCTGGACAGGCCCCAAGATGTTGCATTTTGGGTTTGGGAAAAACTTATAAGGAGGGGGAAAGGAACTGACTGAAATTAATAACGGGGAGAGGGAGGGTGAGAGGCAAGAAGGGTGGAGTAGAAGGGAGAGAAAATAAGGAGAGATCATAGATTGAAGTAAAAGGGAAAGAAACAGGAATGGAGCTGCCATAATCCTGATCTTGCTTCACTTAAGCTGACCAAGAGAACCTTACTAGGATTACCCCTTAGTGTATCATTACAGTCTAACAATACTCTATTACTGGGGCATTGTTAAAGGTATTATTAAACTCAGTAATTTACATTAAAATGTTACTCTATTCAATTTACCAACTTCCCACTCTAGTCAGATAATTTGTTACTATTTTTAAAGCTTCACCACTACTACTAAGGAAAGGTAGCCTACAACATCCATACATTCACACCACACTCTACTATACTGGACTCCTGGAAAAACTACACTGTATTTGTTAATTTCATTTGTCCTGACATAGATAATGAAACTCACCTCAAAACCACCATGGATGATGGCTGGGGGCTCAAGGCTTTCTGACTCTGGTTTTCTCTCTGATGTGACTTACTCTTATAACTACTCCAAGCCTCCTTATATGAGAGCTGTAACTCCCTAACTAGCGTAAGTATCACTAAGGTACAAAACTGATGACTACTTGATACTGACTAGGCTCTTGCCTCACATTGCTAAGCCCATCACCTCTCGCTCACACCCTCACACCATTTCACTCTTTACACACTCTTCACACACACACACACACACACACACACACACACACACACACACACACACACACACACACACACACACACACACACACACACACACACACACACGCAGGTATCCTGGTGGATAGCGCGCATGACTCGTAATTCTGTGGCGCGGGTTCGATTCCCGCACCAGGCAGAAACAAATGGGCAAAGTTTCTTTCACACCCTGAATGCCCCTGTTACCTAGCAGTAAATAGGTACCTGAGAGTTAGTAAGCTGTCACGGGCTGCTTCCTGGGGTGTGTGTGTGGTGTGGAGAAAAAAAAAGTAGTTAGTTAACAGTTGATTGACAGTTGAGAGGCGGGCCAAAAGAGCAAAGCTCAACCCCCGCAAACACAACTAGGTGAATACAACTAGGTGAATACACACACACACACACACACACACACACACACACACACACACACACACACACACACACACACACACACACACACACACACACACACGCACAGTTCCCCGGAACTGAGAGGAATGAGCTACGAGGAAAGGCTAAGGGAGCTGAACCTCACAACCCTGGAAAACAGATGAGTGAGGGGGAGACATGATAACCACCTACAAAATTCTCAGGGGAATTGACAGGGTGGACAAAGACAAACTCTTTAGCACGGGTAAAACACGAACAAGGGTACACAGGTGGAGACTTCGTACCCAGATGAGCCACAGAGACGTTAGTAAGAATTTTTTCAGTGTCAGGGACGTTAACAAATGGAATGCATTAAGTAGTGTTGTGGTGGAGGCTGACTACATACACAGTTTCAAATATAGATATGATAGAGCCCAATAGGCTCAGGAATATGTACACCAGTTGATTGACAGTTGAGAGGCGGGACCAAAGAGCCAGAGCTCAACCCCCGCAAACACAACTAGGTGAGTACACACACACACACACACACACACACACACACACACACACACACACACACACACACACACACACACACACACACACACACACACACACACATACACACACACAACAGAACGAGAGGACATGGATGGAAGCTTGAAACTCAGATGAGTCACAGAGATGTTAGGAAGTTTTCTTTTAGCGTGAGAGTAGTGGGGAAATGGAATGCACTTCAGGAACAGGTTGTGGAAGCAAATACTATTCATAATTTTAAAACCAGGTATGATAGGGAAATGGGACAGGAGTCATTGCTGTAAACAACCGATGCTCGAAAGGCGGGATCCAAGAGTCAATGCTCGATCCTGCAGACACAACTAGGTGAGTACACACACACACACACACACACACACACACACACACACACACACACACACACACACACACACACACACACACACACACACACACATACACACACACACACACACAAAAGGCTGGTATACCGAAAGGGGAACTATGAGGAGATGAGAAGTTTCCTAAGGGAAATACCTTAATTAAGACACAAACCTCAGAGCTAAGTCTGTACAAGATATGATGGACTATGTTACCCAAAAGTGTCAGGAGACAGTAAACAGGTTCATCCCGGCCCAAAGGGAAAAATCCGAGAAGCAAAATAAAAATACATGGTATAATAGGGCATGTATGGAAGCAAAGGGACTGAACAAAAGGGCGTGGAGGAACTTCCGGAATAACAGAACACCAGAAAGCAGAGAGAGATACCAGAGAACCAAGAATGAGTACGTCAGGGTGAGAAGAGAAGCAAAGAAAAATTATGAAAATGATATAGCAAACAAAGCCAAGACCGAACCAAAGCTACTCCACAGTTACATCAGGAGGAAAACAACAATGAAAGACCAGGTAATGAAACTTAGAACAGGCGAGGACAGGTATACAGAGAATGACAAAGAGGTGTGTGAGGAACTCAACAAGAGGTTCCAAGAGGTCTTCACAACAGAACAAGGTGAGGTTACTGTGCTAGGAGAAAGGAAGTAAACCAGGCGGCCGTGGAAGGGTTCGAAATTACGAGAGAGGAGGTCAAGAGACACCTGCTGGATCTGGATGTTACAAAGGCTGTTGGTCCAGACAGGATCTCACCATGGGTACTGAAAGAGTGTGCAGAGGCACTTTACTTGCCACTCTCCAAAGTGTATAGTAGGTCACTGGAGACGGGAGACTTACCAGAAATATGGAAGACGGCAAATGTGGTCCCAATATACAAAAAGGGCGATAGGCAAGAGGCACTGAATTACAGGTCAGTGTCCTTGACTTGTATACCATACAAGGTGATGGAGAAGATCGTGAGAAAACACCTAGTACCATATCTGGAGAGAACCCTGGAAACACAAACCGAAACTGTCTCTATTTTCGGTTTGTTACAACTTGTAATAAAGTTGTTACATCTTGACCAAACGTGTTTATGACGTATTAGAATGTTGTTACAACTTGCTATATTTGTTATAACTAGTTAGGAAGTGCTAAAACTTGTTCGAACGTTGTACCAACGTCGTAGTTTTGGTGTATGTCTGGAGAGAAGGGACTTCGTGACAAATCGCCAACATGGGTTCAGGGAGGGTAAATCTTGCCTGACTAACTTAATAGAATTCTACGACCAGGTGACAAAGATTAAGCAAGAAAGAAAAGGATGGGCGGACTGCATTTTCTTGGATTGTCGGAAAGCCTTTGACCCAGTACCGCATAAGAGGCTGGTACATAAGCTGGAGAGACAGGCAGGTGTAGCTGGTAAGGTGCTCCAGTGGATAAGGGAGTACCAAAGCAATAGGAAGCAGAGAGTTACAGTGAGGAGGTGAGACCTCAGATTGGCGTGAAGTCACCAGTAGAGTCCCACAGGGCTCTGTACTTGGTCCTATCTTCTTTCTGATATTTGTAAATGATCTCCCGTAGGGTATAGATTAATTTCTCTAAATGTTTGCGGACAATGCCAAAATTATGGGAAGGATTAAGACAGAGGAGGACTGCTTGAAGCTTCAAGAAGACCTAGACAAGCTGAATGATTGGTCAAACAAATGGTTGTTAGAGTTTAACCCAAGCAAATGTAATGTAATGAAGATAGGTGTAGGGAGCAGGAGGACAGATACTAGGTATCATCTGGGAGATGAAATTCTTCAAGAGTCAGAGAGAAAAAAAGATTTGGGGGTTGACTTTTCACGCCATACCTGTCCCCTGCAGCCCATATCAAGAGGATAACATCAGCGGCATATGCCAGGCTGGCCAACATAAGAACGGCATTCAGAAACTCGTGAAAGGAATCAATTAGAACTTTGTATACCACTTATGTCAGGCCAATCCTGGAGTATGCAGCTCCAGCATGGAGTCCATATCTAGTCAAGGATAAGACTAAACTGGAAAAGGTTCAAAGGTTTGCCACCAGACTAGTACCCGAGCTGAGAGGTATAAGCTACGATGAGAGACTACGGGAATTAAACCTCACTTCACTGGAAGACAGAAAAGTTAGGGGGGACATGATCACCACATTCAAGATTCTCAAGGGAATTGATATGGTTGATAAAGACAAGCTATTTAACACAAGGGGCACACGCACTAGGGGACACAGGTGGAAACTGAGTGCCCAAATGAGCCACAGAGATATTAGAAAGAACTTTTTTAGTGTCAGAGTGGTTGACAAATGGAATGCATTAGGAAGTAATGTGGTGGAGGCTGACTCCATACACAGTTTCAAGTGTAGATATGATAGAGCCCAATAGGCTCAGGAACCTGTACACCTGTTGATTGACGGTTGAGAGGCGGGACCAAAGAGCCAGAGCTCAACCCCCGCAAGCACAACTAGGTGAGTACAACTAGGTGAGTACACACACACACACACACACACACACACACACACACACACACACACACACACACACACACACACACACACACACACACACACACACACACACACACACACACACACACACACACACACACAAGCACACACACAAACACACACACACACTCCTTGTTCACAATAGAACAAGAAGAGGTCAGGGCGCTAGGAGAGGTGGCAGCAAACCAGGTGGGCTTGGAAGGGTTCGAAATTACAAGAGGTGAGGTCAAGAAGCACCTATTGGAGGTGGACGTGAGAAAGACAGTTGGGTCGGACGGAGTTTCACCATGGGTATTGAAAGAGTGTGCAGGAGCACCTTGTTTGTCACTTTCCATAGTGTATAGTAGGTCACTGGAAACTGGAGACCTACCAGAAATATGGAAGACGGCTAATGTAATCCCAATATACAGAAAGGGGGACAGACAAGAGGCACTGAACTACAGGCCAGTGTTCTTAATTTGTATACCATGCAAGGTGATGGAGAAGATCGTGAGAAAAAACTTAGTAACACATCTGGAGAGAAGGGACTTCATGACAACCCATCAACATGGGTTCAAGGAGGGTAAATCTTGCCTTACAGGGTTAATAGAATTCTACGATCAGGTGACAAGGATTAAGCAAGAAAGAGAAGGATGGGACGACTGCATATTTTTGGACTGTCGGATAGCCTTTGACCTAGTACCGCATAAAAAGCTGATGCATAAGCTAGAGAAACAGGCAGAAGTAACTGGTAGGGCGCTCCAGTGGATAAGGGAGTACCTAAGCAATAGGAAGCAGAGAGTTACAGTGAGGGGGTGAGACCTGAGATTGGCGTGAAATCACCAGTGGAGTCTCACAGGTTTCGGTACTCGGACCTATCCTGTTTCTGATATACGTAAATGATCTCCCAGAGGGTATAGTTTCATTTCTCTAAATGTTTGCTGACGACGCCAAAATTATGAGAAGGATTAAGACGAGGAAGACAGCTTGAGGTTTCAAGAAGACCTGGACAAGCTGCAGGAATGGTCGAACAAATGGTTGTCAGAGTTTAACCCAAGCAAATGTAATGTAATGAAGATAGGTGTTGGGAGCAGGAGACCAGATACAAGGTATCATTTGCGAGATGAAATAGTTCAAGAGTCAGAGAGAGAAAAAGACCTAGGGGTTGATATCACGCCAGACCTGTCCCCTGAAGCTCATGTCAAGAGGATAACATCAGCGGCATATGCCAGGTTGGCTAACATAAAAACGGCCTTTAGAAACTTGTGTAACGAATCTTTCAGAACATTATATGTTAATTAGACCAGTTAGTTAGACCACATATGTTAGACCAATCCTGGTGTATGCGGCTCTAGCATGGAGTCCATATCTAGTCATGCATAAGGACTAATCTGGAAAAGTTTAAATGTTTTCCACCAGATTAGTACCCTAACTGAGGGGTATGAGCTACGAGGAGAGACTACGGGAATTAAACCCCACGTCACTGGGAGACAGAAAAGTTAGAAGGGACATGATCACCACATACAAGATTCTAAGAGGAATTGATTGGGTAGATAAAGACAGACTGTTTAACACAAGGGACACACGCACTAGGGGACACAGGTGGAAATTGAGTGCCCAAATGAGCCATAGAGACGTTAGAAAGAATGTTTTCAGTGTCAGAATGGGATTCATTAGGAAGTGATGTGGTGGAGGCTGACTCCATACACATCTTCAAGTGTAGATATGATAGAGCCCAGTATGCTCAGGAACCTGTACATTAGTTGATTGACAGTTGAGAGGCGGGACTAAAGAGCCAGAGATCAACCCCCGCAAGGACCACTAGGTAAGTACAACTAGGTAAGTTCACACACACACTCACAAATGCTCACACATACACACAAATATTCACACTCATAACATACTCACAAATACTCACTCCCTTGTTACACAATGGTCGAGCTGATGCTCAGTGATTAGCATGCTAGACCTGATACTGATAGTTTAATATGGTTGACATACTACTGATAGTTTAATATGGTTGACATACTACTGATAGTTTAATATGGTTGACATACTACTGATAACTTAGTATTGCCTGGTACTAAGATTGTATAGAGGTCGACTTGGCACTAATAGAATAGAAATATCGAATTGATACTGATGTACTATAGCTGACTTGGTACTTATAGATTAGTTCTGTACACCAAATTCTAATATATAAATGTGATTGGCATAATACCAATCGACTAGTATGATCTACCTGAGGCTCCTAAAGAATAATATTACCAACCTGATTCTGAAATATATGTATGGTCGACTTGATGCTGATATGTAAATATGGTCGACCTAATGCTGATATAATTATATCGTTGACATGATGCTCATTAGTATGCATGGTCGACTTGATGCTCATATGCATGTATGGTCGATTTGATACTGATAAGTATGGCCGACTTGATTCTGATATATAAATGAGCTCGACCTGATGCTGATAATATGGTCGACCTGATGCTGATAATATGGTCGACCTGATGCTGATAATATGGTCGACCTGATGCTGATAATATGGTCGACCTGATGTTGATATATAACATCAGGATTAAGGCGTCTTGTACATACCAGTTGCGTTGCTTCTGGGAGTATGGGTTCGAGTCACTTCTGGGGTGTGAGTTTTCAGTTGCATATTGTCCTGGGGACCATTCAGGCTTGTTCGCATTTGTGTTCCTCACGTGTGCCCCAAAGAATGAGGTGATTTGGTAAAATGCTATGCCCAAGATTACTATCCGAGTGCCGGCGGTGGGGTGGTTCAAATAGCCTCGGCTATCACCTCATTTTGTCCGGTCGTGATGGTCAAGTGGATTAAGGCGTCTTGTACATACCAGTTGCGTTGCTTCTGGGAGTATGGGTTCGAGTCACTTCTGGGGTGTGAGTTTTCAGTTATATATATATATATAATATATATTATATATATATATATATATATATAATATATATATATATATATATATATATATATATATATATATATATATATATATATGTCGTACCTAGTAGCCAGAACGCACTTCTCAGCCTACTATGCAAGGCCCGATTTGCCTAATAAGCCAAGTTTTCCTGAATATATATATATATATATATATATATATATACATATATGGTCGACCATATGATCGACTTGATGATAATATATAAGTATTTTCGACCTGCTGCTTATTTATAAGTATGGTCGACCTGATGCTGATAAATAGATATGGTCGATCTGATTCTATTAAATTACAATGGTCGACCTGATACTATTAAATTACTATGGTCAACCTAATGCCGGTACATAGTTGTGGTCTAACCGATATTCAAAAATACTCACTCCCTAGTTACACAATGGTCGAGCTAATGCTCAGAGACTAGCATGCCAGACTTGAGACTTATAGATTAATATGGTTGACCTACTACTGATAATTTAGTATTGCTTGGTACTAAGATATTGGACGGGTCGACTTGATATTAATAGAACAGAAATATCGAACTGATACTGATGTATTACTATAGCTGACCTGGTAGTGATAGATTAGTTCGGTCGACCAAATACTAATATATATATATGGTTAACCTAATATTGATTGACTAGTATGATCTACCTGATGCTCGTAAGTATATAATAAGGTCCACCTGATTCTGATATATAAGTATTGTCGACTTGATGTCGAAATATAAGTATGGTCGACCTGATACTGATATATATGAATGGTCGTCATGATGCTAGTATATAAGAATTGTTGACCTGATGCTGGTAAGTATGGTCGACTTGATGCTGAGAAGTATGGTCGACTTGATGCTGATACAGAAGTATGGTTGACTTGATGCTGATATTAAGAATGTTCGACCTCATGTCGACATATATGTATGGTCATCTTGATGCTGATAAGTATGGTCAACTTGATGCTGGTAAGTATGTTCGACTTGATGATGATATACAAGTATGTTCGACTTGATGCTGATATAGAAAAATGGTCGACTTGATATTGATACATAAATATGATCGACTTGATGTTGATCTATAAACATGGTCGACTTAATGTTGATATATAAGTATGGTCGACTTGATGCTGATATATAACTAAGGTCGACTTGATGCTGATATATAACATATAATATATATATATATATATATATATATATATATATATATATATATATATATATGACTGAAAAGTCACACCCCAGAAGTGACTCTAACCCACACTCCCAGGAGCAACGCAACTGATATCTGCAGGACGCCTTAATCCGCTTGACAATCCTGTAGATACCAGTTGCGTTGCTCCTGGGAGTATGGGTTCGAGTCACTTCTGGGGTGTGACTTTTCAGTCGTATATTGTCCTGGGGACCATTCAGGCTTGTTCGTATATATATATATATATATATATATATATATATATATATATATATATATATATATATATATATATATATATATATATATATATGGTCGACTTGATACTGATATATATGCATGGTCGACTTGATGCTGATATGTATGGTTACCTTGATGTTACCATATATATATATATATATATGCGAACAAGCCTGAATGGTCCCCAGGACATATGCAACTGAAAACTCACACCCCAGAAGTGACTCGAACCCATACTCCCAGAAGCAACGCAACTGGTATGTACAAGACGCCTTAATCCACTTGACCATCACGACCGGACAAAATGAGGTGATAGCCGAGGCTATTTGAACCACCCCACCGCCGGCACTCGGATAGTTATCTAGGGCATAGCATTTTACCAAATCACCTCATTCTTTGGGGCAACACGTGAGGAACACAAATGCGAACAAGCCTGAATGGTCCCCAGGACATATGCAACTGAAAACTCACACCCCAGAAGTGACTCGAACCCATACTCCCAGAAGCAACGCAACTGGTATGTACAAGACGCCTTAATCCACTTGACCATCACGACCGGACAAAATGAGGTGATAGCCGAGGCTATTTGAACCACCCCACCGCCGGCACTCGGATAGTTATCTAGGGCATAGCATTTTACCAAATCACCTCATTCTTTGGGGCAACACGTGAGGAACACAAATGCGAACAAGCCTGAATGGTCCCCAGGACATATGCAACTGAAAACTCACACCCCAGAAGTGACTCGAACCCATACTCCCAGAAGCAACGCAACTGTTATGTACAAGACGCCTTAATCCACTTGACCATCACGACCGGACAAAATGAGGTGATAGCCGAGGCTATTTGAACCACCCCACCGCCGGCACTCGGATAGTTATCTAGGGCATAGCATTTTACCAAATCACCTCATTCTTTGGGGCAACACGTGAGGAACACAAATGCGAACAAGCCTGAATGGTCCCCAGGACATATGCAACTGAAAACTCACACCCCAGAAGTGACTCGAACCCATACTCCCAGAAGCAACGCAACTGGTATGTACAAGACGCCTTAATCCACTTGACCATCACGACCGGACAAAATGAGGTGATAGCCGAGGCTATTTGAACCACCCCACCGCCGGCATTTGTGTTCCTCACGTGTTGCCCCAAAGAATGAGGTGATTTGGTAAAATGCTATGCCCTAGATAACTATCCGAGTGCCGGCGGTGGGGTGGTTCAAATAGCCTCGGCTATCACCTCATTTTGTCCGGTCGTGATGGTCAAGTGGATTAAGGCGTCTTGTACATACCAGTTGCGTTGCTTCTGGGAGTATGGGTTCGAGTCACTTCTGGGGTGTGAGTTTTCAGTTGCATATGTCCTGGGGACCATTCAGGCTTGTTCGCATTTGTGTTCCTCACGTGTTGCCCCAAAGAATGAGGTGATTTGGTAAAATGCTATGCCCTAGATAACTATCCGAGTGCCGGCGGTGGGGTGGTTCAAATAGCCTCGGCTATCACCTCATTTTGTCCGGTCGTGATGGTCAAGTGGATTAAGGCGTCTTGTACATAACAGTTGCGTTGCTTCTGGGAGTATGGGTTCGAGTCACTTCTGGGGTGTGAGTTTTCAGTTGCATATGTCCTGGGGACCATTCAGGCTTGTTCGCATTTGTGTTCCTCACGTGTTGCCCCAAAGAATGAGGTGATTTGGTAAAATGCTATGCCCTAGATAACTATCCGAGTGCCGGCGGTGGGGTGGTTCAAATAGCCTCGGCTATCACCTCATTTTGTCCGGTCGTGATGGTCAAGTGGATTAAGGCGTCTTGTACATACCAGTTGCGTTGCTTCTGGGAGTATGGGTTCGAGTCACTTCTGGGGTGTGAGTTTTCAGTTGCATATGTCCTGGGGACCATTCAGGCTTGTTCGCATTTGTGTTCCTCACGTGTTGCCCCAAAGAATGAGGTGATTTGGTAAAATGCTATGCCCTAGATAACTATCCGAGTGCCGGCGGTGGGGTGGTTCAAATAGCCTCGGCTATCACCTCATTTTGTCCGGTCGTGATGGTCAAGTGGATTAAGGCGTCTTGTACATACCAGTTGCGTTGCTTCTGGGAGTATGGGTTCGAGTCACTTCTGGGGTGTGAGTTTTCAGTTGCATATGTCCTGGGGACCATTCAGGCTTGTTCGCATTTGTGTTCCTCACGTGTTGCCCCAAAGAATGAGGTGATTTGGTAAAATGCTATGCCCTAGATAACTATCCGAGTGCCGGCGGTGGGGTGGTTCAAATAGCCTCGGCTATCACCTCATTTTGTCCGGTCGTGATGGTCAAGTGGATTAAGGCGTCTTGTACATACCAGTTGCGTTGCTTCTGGGAGTATGGGTTCGAGTCACTTCTGGGGTGTGAGTTTTCAGTTATATATATATATATATATATTATATATATATATATATATTATATATTAATATATATATATATATATATATATATATATATATATGTATATATATATATATAATATATAATAATATATATATATATATATATATATATATACATATATATGGTCGGTTTGATGCTGATATAGAAGAATGGTCGACTTGATGCTGATATATAAGTATGGTTACCTTGATGTTGATATATATATATATATATATATATATATATATATATATATATATATATATATATATATATATATATATATATGGTCGGTTTGATGCTGATATAGAAGAATGGTCGACTTGATGTTTATATATAGATATGGTCGACTTATGTTGATATAAAAATACTCACGTAATTGTTCTCATCTAATTGTGCTTGCGGTGGTTGAGCTTTGTCTCTCTGGTCCCGCCTCTCAACTGTCAATCCACTGGTGTACAGATTAATGAGCCTACTGGGCTCTATCATATCTACGTTTGAAACTGTTTATGGAGGCAGCCTCCACCACATCACTGCCTAGTGCATTCCATTTATTAACTACTTTGACACTGAAAAAAATCTTTCTACCGTCTCTGTGGCTCATCTGGTTATTAAGTTTCAACCTGTGTCCCCTTGTTCGTGTCCCACCCGTGCTGAAGAGCTTGTCTTTGTCCACCCTGTCAATTCCCCTGAGAATTTTGTAGGTGGTTATCATGTCTCCCCTTATTCTTCTGCTTTCCACTGACGTGAGGTTCAGCTACTTTATCCTTTCCTCGTAGCTCATACCTCTCAGTTCTGGGACGAGCCTGGTGGCATACCGCGGAATCTTCTCTAACTTTGTCTTGTGTTTAACTAGGTTTGGACTCCAGGCTGGAGCTACATATTCCAGGATTGGTCTGACATGAGTGGAGTACGGTCGACATGATGTTGATATAAAAGTATGGTCGACTTGAAGTCGATTAGTATGGTCGACTTCATGCTGATAAGTATGGTCGACTTCATGCTGATAAGTATGGTCGACTTCATGCTGATAAGTATGGTCGACGTGATGATGATAAGTATTGTCGACTTGATGATGATATACAAGTATGGTCGACTTGATGCTAATATAGAAGAATGGTCGACTTGATGTTGGTATATAAATATTATCGACTTTATTCAGATATATAAGTATTGAAGACTTGATGCTGATATATAAGTATTGTCGACTTGGTGCTGATATATAAGTATGGTCGACTTGATGCTGATATATAAGTATGGTTGACTTGATGCTGATATATAAGTATGGTTGACTTGATGCTGATATATAAGTATGGTCGACTTGATGCTGATATATAAGTATGGTCGACTTGATGTTGATATATAAAAATGGTCAACTTGATGTTGATATATATATATGGTCGACTTGATTCTGATATATAAGTATTGAGGACTTGATGCTGATATATAAGTATGGTCGACTTGATGCTGATATAGAAGAATGATCGACTTGATGTTGATATATAAGTATGGTCGATTTGATGCTTAAATAAGTATGGTCGCCCTGCTAGTAATATATAATTATGTTGGACCTAATGCTTAAATATAAGTATGATCGACTTGAAGCTAACTTATAAATGTGGTTGACTTGATACTGATATATAAGTATGGTCGACCTGATGCTTATATATAAGTATGGTCGACCTGATGCTTATATATAAGTATGGTCGACTTGATGCTTATATATAAGTATGGTCGACCTGATGCTTATATATAAGTATGGTCGACCTGATGCTTATATATAAGTATGGTCGACCTGATGCTTATATATAAGTATGGTCGACCTGATGCTTATATATAAGTATGATCGACCTGATGCTATTAAATTACTATGGTAATATACTCTATTACCCTAAATAGGTAAGAGCATCACAGTGCAGCACCTTATGAATGAACCTATATCTCAGTATTGTATAATTAGTATTTGTATCCAAACCGACCAGTATGAAAGAACTGCGTGTAACAGTGTTATATTATTTTAATATATTAGTATCTAGTATATAAGCTTTTAATCGAATTCTTTTCCCCATACCACTCTTACACATAACTCACAATACGACTCCCTGGCTCACTTAATAATTCTTGACACCATCTCAAGGGTAGAGCAGCTTCACGACCTTGCACCAAACTAAACATTGATGTATAGTCGTTTGTGTAGGGCAACAACGACCCCTGACGCAAAATTACGTATCATAGTGAAAGAGATCATTACTTTATGTTATTATCATAGCCATTGGCGTACCGATATCTTGTTGTTGACTCTTTGGGTAACTTAACGTGGGCTATTGCAAGCGCAAGGTGCAACCGAAAGTCCTGTGTGAGAACCCAGTCATTACACCCGAAGCATGCTCAGCGTTTAGCATTTAGACCCATAGAATGCTTATCATTTACTACACTGACCCACGGTATGTATAACATTTACCATACAAATCCATTGCATGTTGAACATTTACCATACAGACAGATAGCATATGCTGATGAACAAATCCACAGGGGCCGTTATGAGGGTTCGAACCTACGTCCGGGATTATCCCAGAAGCACCTTAGTCCACTGTGCCACGACATGGTAAAAGAATTTAGAAGGTGTATTGAAGTAAGGGCGAAGAAGTAGAACATTTGGTTAACAGAGCCCGGGTGCATGAGGGAATTGTGTAAAACCCCGGTCTGTGCTTCACAGAAGCTGGGGGAGCCTTGTGAGGTCAGTAGCACTCCAGGTTGCAATTATTTTACCATGTTGTTGCGCAGTCGAATAATGCACGTCTGTGATCATCCCGGAGGTTGGTTCGAACTCTCATCACGGGCCTTGTGGATTTGTTCATTTGATGCATCACGCTGTTGTGATTTCTGTGTGCATATGCTGATCATTTAGTATGGAGACCCATAGCATCGTTTATCATACAGACCCTTAGCATGTTGATTGTTTACTTTGCAGACCCATGGCATGCTCAGCATTTATCATATATATACCCAATCACGTTATAAGCATTTACCCTAAATCCATGGTATTCTCAGCATTTACCGTAGACCCCATGACATGCTGAGCTATTATGTAACTAGTGTAATGAGACTAAGGTGGAGATAAAGAGATTTCGTGAATCTGTGTTACACGGGAATTCCATCAACCTTTATTCAGTAAGCATAGTGCCCCATCGACGTTAATCCAAGTACCACATTGTCCCATCTGCATTTATCCAAATATCATAGTGCCCTATCTGCCTTCATCCAAGCAGCCCAGTGCCTCATCAGCCTTTATCTCTGGTCACGGTGCATCATCCCATTATATATGGGAATCACAGTGCATATCCGGCCTTATCTAAGTAGCACAGTACTCCATTGGCATTTATCTAACTAGCTCGATGAACCATCGACTTTTATCCAATTAACACAAAGCCTCATTGGTCTTTTAACAAATGACACAGTGATCAATCGAATTTTACCCTAGTAGCACAGCTCTCGGACCTGCTCTGTTCCGGACATGTAAAGAATCACCCGGAGTGAATATACTTGTTCCTCTCAATGTTTGCTTTTGAAGCTAACGTAGGAGTCTGTAGCACAGTATTTACAGAATCACTTGGCAACGTTTCCTATCACTTGAGGCTTCTGTTCACCAAGCAGTAAATAGGTATAGGAGGAGGAGGTAAATAGTTACACGAGAATTAGGCAGCTATTTTGGATTTCATCCAGTAGGAGGTCAGTATTTGGGGACCTGGATAATCCTACTCTTGTTCCAGACTACCATAAGGTGGACAAAATGTGTATACCATAAAGTGGACCAAATGTGACTGCTGAGTCGAGCTTTTATCTAGTCAAAGATAAGACGAGGTTGGAGCAAGTTCAGAGGTATGTCACTTCAGAGGTCTCAGAACTAAGAATATATGAGTAATTAATCTTCACTTCTCTGGAAGATAGAGGAGTTAGGGGAGAAATGTTTAGCAGACAAAAATTTTCCATGGGGGGGAATTAACAGGACAGATACAAACGATATTGAACAAATGGGATAAATGTAGAAGTGATATGATATGATGTGATAAACCTCAATATGATAAGGTATCTGTGCAACAGGTGATTAAAGTTAAGGAGCAAGTACTTATCCAAATATAAGTCGAAGTCCGTCCATAAATAGCTTAATTTGGAATTGCAAATTAAGTGAGTACAGTGCCTGACAGACTCTATTACCCTATTACTCTAAATAGGTAAGAACATCACAGAGCAGCACCCCATGGACCTCTATGTCAGTATTGTATAATGAGTATTTGTATCCAAACCGATCAATATACAATGTGCACTTCATTTTATGCAAAACAAAAAATCTATAAGGATTCCTATTTCATACTATTTGACAACATTATGAAACTCTTAATTTGGTGTGGTGGCGAGTGCGACTATCAATATGCTTACTTAATGTGTAACATATGCTTGTGCCCATGTCTAGTGTCATCAATATGCTCACTAAATGTATAACACATGCTTAGCACATTTCTATGACATCAATATGCTCACTAAAGATAACAGATCTGCTCACACTCATGTGTAGTGCCATCAATATGCTTAATAAAGGTACATCACATGCCCATACACATGTTGATATATGTCATCAATATAGTTGATTGACACTAAACATGTGCCATAAAAATATAATATCTGGTAGAAAACTTTTCATACAACTGTAAACTAGTAGTATTCGCCTCTCTTTCCCTGTCTCGTCTCCTGCACTCCTTCCTAATCGCATCTCATTACCTTTTTCATATCCCATCTCAATATATATATTCTTGCCCATCACCTATCCTATTCTCCTTCCCACCCATTCTCTTACCCAGTTCCCCACCACTTACCATTTTGGTGATGGGGTTCCAACGGTGTTCGCAGACCCAGCCGCCCCCACAGGAGCCATCACCG
Source organism: Procambarus clarkii (assembly GCF_040958095.1). NCBI lineage: Eukaryota > Metazoa > Arthropoda > Malacostraca > Decapoda > Cambaridae > Procambarus > Procambarus clarkii. The sequence goes on from NC_091175.1 coordinate 24,503,777, forward strand.
TTGATGGTGACACTGTCAGTGGACCCTCCATTGTTGCTGCCTGGCGGGCCCTGGTCTGAGTTGTCAAAGTAGTAACTACTCATGATGCGTGTGAAGCCATAGTCGTAGGCCAGGGCGAAGGACACGCCCATCTTGTACTCCTTCGGCTGTGATCATAACGTTAGTGGGTATTAATCAAAAGCTCTGGATAAGCTACTCACACATCGCCAGTATACCATGTCTAGTTTATACATTGATGAATTTGTTCATATTTTCTGGGATATATTAGGAAATAACTGTGCTTCAGAAGCACAGTTATTCAAAGGGAGGGAATTATAAGGAGAAAGCGCCGAAACATTACAACTCTATAACAATGGGAAGGTCAGGATAAGAATTTTTCGATAGGACGTGGGGGGGGGGGGGAAGAAATGGTGCCCTACAACTTGGACGGTCGGGGATTAAACGCCGACCTGCATGAAGTGAGACCGTTGCTCTACCGTCCAGCCCAAGTGGTTGGTATTGAGAACTAATTAATAAAATCTGTTTATATTGGTCAGAAGGGATATGAATGTAATTAATTTAAATTTTATTATTTCAATATGTCATGATAGTGCAAGCATCATTCTTTCTGAAGAGAAGTGTAATATTGGGTTGCTGCTCTTCCAGACATTACGTGGTGTGATTTAGCTCCGGATCCCTGCTATGATGTACGAACTACCACATCAATATATCAGTTATTTTTGTTGTGTAATCATCTCATTAATTTCTATGTATTCCCTAGTGTGTGATGATCCACTCTCATCATTACTACCCCCTGGTGTGTGATGATCCACTCTGTTACTACCTCCCCCTAGTGTATGATGATTCACTCTGTTACTACTCCCCTGGTGTGTGATGATTCACTCTGTTACTACCCCCTGGTGTGTGATGATCCACTCTATTACTACCCCCTGGTGTGTGATGATCCACTCTGTTACTACCCCCTGGTGTGTGATGATCCACTCTGTTACTACCCCCTGGTGTGTGATGATCCACTCTGTTACTACCCCCTGGTGTGTGATGATCCACTCTGTTACTACCTCCCCCTAGTGTATGATGATTCACTCTGTTACTACTCCCCTGGTGTGTGATGATTCACTCTGTTACTACTCCCCTGGTGTGTGATGATCCACTCTATTACAACCCCCTGTGTGTGATGATCCAATCTAACTATTACAACCCCCTGTGTGTGATGATCCAATCTGACTATTACAACCCCCTGTGTGTGATGATCCAATCTAACTATTACAACCCCCTGTGTGTGATGATCCAATCTGACTATTACAACCCCCTGTGTGTGATGATCCAATCTGACTATTACAACCCCCTGTGTGATGATCCAATCTGACTATTACAACCCCCTGTGTGTCATGATTCACTACAACTATTACTAATTCTCCTGGATGTTATGTTCCAGTCTCACTATTACTGCCTCCTGGTGTGGGATGATCCACACTCACTATTACTGCCCCCTTTGTCTGTGATGAACCACTATAACAATTACAGCCCCCTAGTGTGTGATGATCCACTCTCGTTATTACTAACGCTGTTGTGTGAGGATCTACTCTCATTATTACTATCCCCTGATGTGTGATGATCCACTCTAAGTAAATATTTACCAAAAAAAATATACCTAAGAATGCATATACTGTGCGGTTCGTAAATGTTTAGTCATTTAAATTATTTCTGTGTCAGTTTTTCTGTTTAAACTCTCCCCCCCCCCCCACCTCTCTTTACATGTCAGCTGTGAATTCCCCCAGCCCTTCATGTCAGATGTGAGCTCCACCACATGTCAGCTGTGACTTTCACCACTTGTCAGCATCTTGACCATCACGACCGGACATAAGGAAGTGATAGCCGAAGCTATTTGAACCACTTTCTCGCCGGCACTCGGATGGTAATCTTGGGCATAGCATTTTAACAAATCACCTCATTCTTTGGAGCACACGTGAGGAACACAAATGCAAAAAAGCATCAATGGTTCCCAGGACTATATGCAACTGTGCCGAGTTGCATATAGACTATATCAGAGTGCCGGCGGGGAAGTGGTTCAAATAGCTTCGGCTATCACTTCCTTATGTCCGGTCGTGATGGTCAAGCGGTTCAAGGCGTCCTGTACATACCAGTTGCGTTGCTCCTGGCAGTATGGGTTCGAGTCACTTCTGGGGTTTGAGTTTTCAGTTGCATATAGTCCTGGGGACCATTCAGGCTTTTTTGCATTTGTGTTCTTCACGTGTGCCCAAAGAATGAGGTGATTTTATAAAATGCTATGCCCAAGATTACCATCCGAGTGCCGGTGGGGAAGTGGTTCAAATAGCTTCGGCTATCACTTCCATATGTTCGGTCGTGATGGTTAAGCGGATTAAGGCGTCCTGTACATACCAGTTGCGTTGCTAATGGCAGTATGGGTTCGAGTCGCTTCTGGGGTGTGAGTTTTCAGTTATATTTTATTATATATATATATATATATATATATATATATATATATATATAATATATATATATTATATATATATATATATATATATATATAATATATATATATATATATATATATATAATATATATATTGACAGTATTTACATCCGTATGTATTGATCCGTGTTGGAATTTTAGCCTCTTCATGTATCACATATTCCCTACGCGTGCTAGGGGAATTGGATATTATTAAAATACTCTTAATTGAAGTCGTTATATCTACTACTTGGTTAGGCAGCCTTCGCAAGCGACGACAGCCTGAGGTCTGCGACCCATAGACATTCCCAGACGCTGGATGTCTTCCCTGGCGATGCTTCGTCAGGCTTCTACTGCAGCCATCTTCAGGTCCTGCTTGTTTCGGGGACTTTCCCGCCAGTATTGTCTTCAGCAAGCGGAACACAAGCGGGATTGGATTCATATCAGGTAATTAACAGCCAATCAAGGCCATTTAACTTTTCAGCCTTGATAAACTTTTGCTTGCTTCAGTATAATAGAGCTCATCGGGAAGAGGTTCACCATACAGCAGGTCTGCGAGCCCAAACGATGAAATAAGTTTGGGGTCGCAGTCCTGCTGTATGGTGAACCTCTTCCCGATGAGCTCTGAGGCATTTCTTTTGATATGTGCTGATGGGATGTTTGTGCACACTGCAGCAGTCTTGCTGCTGTCATCGGCAGTCACACCATCAATAAATTCAAATGAGACAGTTCCAGTGACCGCCATACATGTCCAATCAATGACCCTACCCACACCATGTGTCACAGTCCAAGTGGTATGCTATAAATCATCCGCAGTTCATTCCTGTATACACATTCCTCTTTTCATCATTCTGCTCCAGGTTAGTCTTCATTCCATCTCTCCATAAGGCTTCGTTCTAGATCACTACATAAAAATGTATGTACTTTGTATCAGACTGTAAACAGGCCTTTCTGTTCTAAGGTCTACTAGTTGTTAGCCTCTTTTGTTGAACCCTCTGAGTTCTTGCACTTGTGTAGTCTTCTCTTGATGAAAATCTCTGACACATCCATGCCTTCATCCAAGAGAGGACTCTTGATCCGTTCGACAGTTAATGATACCTTTTCGTTACAACACAGTATTCTTCGGTCATTTATTACAGTAATCTTCAGTGCAGTACCAGGTCTTATGGTATTTCTATGGTCAGCAATCTGTTCTTGCTTGTTAACATTGTAACAAACAGTTGAATTTTACCCACGAAAAGTATTGGAAACATCTGTGACTGATTTATTCAGATTTTGGAATCG
>NC_091175.1:24512532-24522532 GCF_040958095.1 Procambarus clarkii
GTCAGCAACAACTGGTGTTAGTAACAACTGGTGTTAGCAAAAACTGGTGTTAGCAAAAACTGGTGTTAGCAAAAACTGGTGTCAGCAACAACTGGTGTCAGTAACAACTGGTGTTAGCAACAACTGGTGTCAGTAACAACTGGTGTCAGCAACAATTGGTGTCAGCAACAACTGGTGTCAGCAACAACTGGTGCCAGTAACAACTGGTGTTAGCAAAAACTGGCGGTAGCAACAACTGGTGTTAGCAAAAACTGGTGTTAGCAAAAACTGGTGTCAATAACAACTGGTGTCAGCAACAACTGGTGTTAGTAACAACAGGTGTCAGCAACAACTGGTGTTAGCAAAAACTGGTGTCAATAACAACTGGTGTTAGCAAAAACTGGTGGTAGCAACAACTGGTGTTAGCAAAAACTGGTGTCAGCAACAACTGGTGTCAGCAACAACTGGTGTTAGCAAAAACTGGTGTCAATAACAACTGGTGTTAGCAACAACTGGTGTTAGCAACAACTGGTGTTAGCAACAACTGGTGTCAGCAACAACTGGTGTCAGCAACAACTGGTGTCAGCAACAACTGGTGTTAGTAACAACTGGTGTCAGCAACAACTGGTGTCAGCAACAACTGGTGTCAGCAACAACTGGTGTCAGCAACAACTGGTGTTAGCAACAACTGGTGTCAGCAACAACTGGTGTCAGCAACAACTGGTGTCAGCAACAACTGGTGTCAGCAACAACTGGTGTCAGCAACAACTGGTGTTAGCAACAACTGGTGTTAGCAACAACTGGTGTCAGCAACAACTGGTGTCAGCAACAACTGGTGTTAGCAACAACTGGTGTCAGCAACAACTGGTGTCAGCAACAACTGGTGTTAGCAACAACTGGTGTCAGCAACAACTGGTGTCAGCAACAACTGGTGTCAGCAACAACTGGTGTCAGCAACAACTGGTGTCAGCAACAACTGGTGTTAGCAACAACTGGTGTCAGCAACAACTGGTGTTAGCAAAAACTGGTGTCAATAACAACTGGTGTTAGCAACAACTGGTGTCAGCAACAACTGGTGTTAGCAACAACTGGTGTCAGCAACAACTGGTGTTAGCAACAACTCGTGTCAGCAACAACTGGTGTCAGTAACAACTGGTATTAGCAACAACTGGTGTCAGTAACAACTGGTGTCAGCAACAACTGGTGTTAGCAACAACTGGTGTTAGCAACAACTGGTGTCAGCAACAACTGGTGTCAGCAACAACTGGTGTCAGTAACAACTGGTATTAGCAACAACTGGTGTCAGTAACAACTGGTGTCAGCAACAATTGGTGTCAGTAACAACTGTTATTAGCAACAACTGGTGTCAGTAAAACTGGTGTCAGCAACAACTGGTGTTAGCAACAACTGGTGTTAGCAACAACTGGTGTCAGCAACAACTGGTGTCAGCAACAACTGGTGTTAGCAACAACTGGTGTCAGCAACAACTGGTGTTAGCAACAACTGGTGTTAGCAACAACTGGTGTTAGCAACAACTGGTGTTAGCAACAACTGGTGTTAGCAACAACTGGTGTCAGCAACAACTGGTGTCAGCAACAACTGGTGTTAGCAACAACTGGTGTCAGTAACAACTGGTGTCAGTATCAACTGGTGTCAGTAACAACTGGTGTCAGCAACAACTGGTGTCAGCAACAACTGGTGTTAGCAAGAACTGGTGTTAGCAACAACTGGTGTCAGTAACAACTGGTGTCAGCAACAACTGGTGTCAGCAACAACTGGTGTCAGTAACAACTGGTGTTAGCAATAACTGGTGTCAGCAACAACTGGTGTCAGCAACAACTGGTGTCAGTAACAACTGGTGTTAGCAAGAACTGGTGTCAGCAAGAACTGGTGTCAGCAACAACTGGTGTCAGCAACAACTGGTGTTAGCAACAACTGGTGTCAGCAACAACTGGTGTTAGCAACAACTGGTGTCAGCAACAACTGGTGTCAGCAACAACTGGTGTTAGCAATAACTGGTGTCAGTAACAGCTGGTGTCAGCAACAACTGGTGTCAGCAACAACTGGTGTTAGCAACAACTGGTGTCAGCAACAACTGGTGTTAGCAATAACTGGTGTCAGTAACAGCTGGTGTCAGCAACAACTGGTGTCAGCAACAACTGGTGTTAGCAACAACTGGTGTCAGCAACAACTGGTGTTAGCAACAACTGGTGTCAGCAACAAGTGGTATCAACACCCACCAACACTGAAGTAGTCGGACACCTTGATGGGCTCTCCGCCTTGGTCGATCACCTCGTGGTAGAAGAAGGGACGCCGGCCACTGGGGAAGCCGGCGGCGGTGCTTAGGTCATTAGTCAACCCCTGGATGGCTTCCAGGTCCTGTAGGGGCAAAGTGCATCAGGTCATTAGTCAACCCCTGGATGCCTTCCAGGTCCTGTAGGGGCGAAGTGCATCAGGTCATTAGTCAACCCCTGGATGGCTTCCAGGTCCTGTAGGGGCAAAGTGCATCAGGTCATTAGTCAATCCCTGGATGCCTTCCAGGTCCTGTAGGGGCGAAGTGCATCAGGTCATTAGTCAATCCCTGGATGCCTTCCAGGACCTGTAGGGGCAAAGTGCATCTGGTCATTAATCATCACCTGGCTTTCAGGTCCAGAATGGTTTCCAGGTCCTAATCGTAAAGGACAGGGGGTTTTAAGAAGACTTTGACAAAGCCGCCTACAGATATCCTAAGGACTTCTAACTCATTTGCTGTGTTGGAGGACGAGTGAGCCTGCAGTTCGTTTGAAAGGCAAAGCAACAAAGAGCAACGAGGAGCAGGTCCTCAAAAATTCAGAGAGTAAAGGAAGTACCTAAGCGAATTTTGGTTGTGGCAGATTCCAGGTGAAGTAGTTAGACAGAACTTTTTGTGCCAGAGATAGGGAAACCAGGTTAAGGATTTGCTATCCGGGAGCTGGAATTGGGGATATTATTAACAACATGAATGATATTATGGCTGGAAAGGGGAACAAACCCATTATTTGTACTAGTGCAGGTGGAAATGATGTTGGACGAGTTAGGAGTGAGGCACTGATACAGAGGTTTGAGACAGCCATAGAATTAGATAGGAGCAAGGGAGGAATCCTGATCATATGTGGCATTCTTCCAAGAAAGGGAGTTGGAAATGAATAATTGTCGAGGGCACTTGGTGTCAATTGCCGGCTGGAAAAATATTACAACTTAAATGCAATATCATTCAAAGATAACTGGGAAGACTTCTATGGAAGAAATTATATGTATGCTCGGGATGGGGTGCATCTATTGAGGGCTGGGGTTGTTGCTGTTGCGAACTCGTTGGAACCAGTCGTTGGAGGCGTTTGTTTGGGTTTGGGCAGTGGTATGGGAATTGATATGGAGAAAGGAAGTAATAAAAGTATGTGTTTGTGGAGGAAACAAATTGGCAAAATGATCAGGAAAAGAGAAGGACCTCAAAATAACAATACACTTAGGGTATATTACATTAACAGTAGAAGTCTAAGAAACTTAATAAACGAATTAAATGCTCCTGTCTGCACAGAAAAAAATATATATTATTGCACTTACCGAAACGTGGATGGATGTAGAAAACAGAGAACTATTAGCTGAATATCAAATAAATGGATTTTAACTAATTCACACAGATAGATATATTAGACGAGGAGGGGGAGTAGCAATATATGTTAGGGAAAATTTGAAATGTAGTCTCAAAGAGGGAATTAAAACTGAGCTACACACAGAAACTATTTGGATAGAATTAAACTAAAAAGCAAATAATCTTATAATAGGAGTTATATACAGCCACCGTACTTAGACATGATGGAAGCAAAGCATCTATGGGATAAAATATCTAGAGCATCTAGGTCTAAAAGTATTTGTGTCATGGGTGATTTTAATTTTAGTGGAATAAACTGGTTGAGCAGAACTGGGAATAATGAAGCAGAAGATTTTCTATAATTAATTGACGATTGCTTTCTTACGCAACACATTAAGGAACCAACGCGGGGAAAAATTATTTTAACTTTGTCATCCTTTGCTGGACGCATTCTAGTGGTTTTGTATTCCAGAGTATGGCAACCAACTGAACTGATAATCTAAACATGGTAACGGGCAAAATATAGCTGAAGAGTAACTCCAGGTGTTTCATAACTAACGCTTTTAGAGATAAATATCTAGAGATAAATCCCAGTGTTCGATTTGAATTAATTTCGAACATCTATGCAAGGAACTGTTTGGCTTTAAATTCTCACTAATCATAACTCCCAGATCCCTTCCGCAATCGGACTTTGCAATCTCAACACTATCTTGCTCATATTCTGTAACTTTATCATCATTACTAGGCAGAAAACCTTGAAATTCGTCAGTATTAAACAGCATCTTCTAGTCTTTCGACCATTTCATATCGCTATTTAGATCGTCTTGAAGTGATACGGGAAAATTAATATTTTAAACTTGGTGTTAACAAACAGGGAAACACATGCTCCGTCTACTGCACGGTCTACTGCTGCATGCCAGCATAGTCTACCGCTCCGTGCCGGCATGGTCTACTGCTCCATGCCAGCATAGTCTACCGCTCCGTGCCGGCAGGGTCTACTGCTCCGTGCCGGCAGGGTCTACTGCTCCGTGTTGGCAGGGTCTACTGCTCCGTGCCGGCAGGGTCAACTGTTCCGTGCCGATAGGTTCTACTCACCCCTGGCCACATGTGTTTGGAGGCATCCACTCTGAAGCCCATCACACCGATGTCGAGAAGGTCGTTGTAGTATTCAGAGATCTTTTGCCTGACGTAGTCCTTCCCGCCGTACAGGTCAGTCAAGCCCACCAGGTAGCAGTTCCTCACCTCGTTAGCGTCGTTGTAGTTGTTGACATTACCTGATCAGGCAAAGTAACTATAATGTACAATAGTAATGAGTGTGACGTTGTATACTTTGACTTTAGCAAAGCATTGATTCTGTGTCATATGAAGGATATTAGAAAAGAAGAGGCTCACGGTATTGGTGGTGGTGTCTTAAGTTGGACTAGGGCATGGTTATTCCAAAGGAAACAAAGAGTTTCAAGTGTGGAAACAAACAAAGGAAACAATTGTGGATGAATGTAAAAATGAAGATAAGTCAAAGTGAGAAATTGTTGTTAGTGGAGTGCCTCAAGGCACTGCTCTGGGACCTATATTGTTTACGATACAAATGAAAGATTTTGATTCAAGATTGATCAGCATCATTTGCAGATTTGCAGACGATACGAAATTTCAGTGGGAAATATATTCAGAAGACTCAAAATCACTGCAAGAAAGTCCACTTCCAATCCGAAAGTCCTCTTGGAATCTGAAAGTCCACTTGCAATCTCAAAGTCCACTTCATCTGAAAGTCAATTAAAATTAAGACCGATTTGCTTATTTTCTAAGTAAACGAATTAAAGTTACAAATAACAATTGCTTTCATTCTTTTGTAAATGACTGAGCAGGTCGCCTGTAAATTATGTCTAGATGTACTTAACTTACGCTTGGTATGGTCTAATGTTTCCGAGTATAATGTATTACTTGGACAATGTTCCGTAAATTACAAACCTATTTCAAACCAGTAATTTTCATAATTAACATTCAGTGGCCCTCCTGGTGATCCCTTCATCATTTTGTATATTTCGGTCAGGTACCAACTTCACTCTTCACCTTCCAAGTTAGTGTAATTTAATCTTTCTAAATTTCTTCTCATGAGGAAAGATATCAGTTATCAGGAGTAATTGTGTCGTCCCTGTGTTTGTGCACCCTGTGTTCACAAACTCTAAGGAAAGTATGTCCAGTCTGTAGATGGTTGCATGTAACGAAAGTGAATAATGTATAAGGGGGGGGTCTAATAAGGGCAAGACAAAGCTAAAGACATTAAATGGCTTACTGATAATGCTTGTAGCTAGGAATTCCAGTATCATCTATATCAATTATACACAAATTGTTTTGTATTCCTTAGTATTTTTTTCTCTTCAAGATTTTGTAATTTCATTGATGATTTGCAGATCTCCGGTAATTGTATTATATTTACTACACTCAGAATCCAGTAGCTGCCTTTTTTTGGAGGCTGTCTTTGTTAGGATTGTTTCCATTTGGAAACATTCTTTGTCAAATGTATACTAATTTGAACACTCTTTTAGGAGAATAGCTCATTTGAAAACAGGTTTGAATTGAATCTGCACATTTGCAGACGAGCAAAGTTGAAAGTGAACACAAATAATGACAGTCTTCTTTAGGCTACCATATTTTTAGAGACTTTTTCTTCGGAAGAATCATTTAGAAACAATCTATGTCAAAACTTTAACCATTTCCTGGCGGTATTTTTTATAGGATGTAACAATTTAGTACTTCAGAGTTCAGTCTGACACAACTGCCATCTGATGGCTGTTTTCAAATTATCTCTAAGAAAGATATTCAGAATTGTTAAGGTCTCCAAATGAAAACATTTAATGGAAATTATTTCCAAATTGCATATAGTTCAAAAGGAAAATGTCTTCAACTAGATATTGTCTGCGAAGGCTGCTGGATGTTGTCTATGAAGGCTGCTGGATGTTGTCTATGAAGGCTGCTGGATGTTGTCTATGAAGGCTGCTGGATGTTGTCTATGAAATGTCAACATCTACCACAAGAAAATATAACTGGGCAGTTTACCACACTTAGAAACATCAGTAATACTGATAAATTACAGAGTGAGAGAGAGAGAGATATTCACCATCGGACGAGGGGCACAGGTCCCGGGGAGTGAAGTCGAGGTTGGAGTAGGGCACGCCGGGGAAGTCCAGGTTGTCAGCGTTGAAGGAGGAGCCGCCGGAGCCCTGGCCAGACCTCCCGAGACCCGTCATGTGGTTGACCACGGCATCCACGATTATTCTGTGGGAGATGAGTCCTCAGCGCCACTGTCACAAAGGACACACACACACGTGCCCACTGTCTGTACTTCACTCTCACTAGCATACTGTTATCACTACATCTCTTACAGAATATCCTTATTCCCATAACTCTCATCATCCCGCCAGTCATACACTCCTGGCACTCCGCACCACATGAATGATATTAATATTACTTGTTTCTCTCTTATTACCTTGCCGGCCTGTCGCTCTCACACCATAACACCCCTGTCACTCTGCCCGTTTATAGTCTGCTATGCTATAGTTTGCTATAGTGTATAGTAAAATCCTGTCAGCCTGCCTTCTTCCAGACATACAAGCGTGCCCTTACTCAGATGAAAATGCAATGTGACCCCCCTGCCTTCAGCCAAACTATTCATATCATACAATGGTGTTTCCCTAACTCTCTCCAGTCATATTAACACTTCTATTCTGCCTACAGTCAATTTAATCTTACAAGCATACTAACCTTTCCCCCAAACCTGCCTTCCAACAAGTATACTAACCAGCCTCCCTAAAAGATTACTAACCAGCCTCCTTACAACCTTACTAATCAGCATCCCTACAAGTATACTAACCTGCCTCCCTACATGCATACTAAATAGCCTCTCTACATGCATACTAAATAGCCCCCCCCCTCCTGCAAGCATATTAACCTGTCCCCTACAAGCATACTAACCTGTCCCCCTACAAGCATACTAACCAGCCTCCTTACAAGCATACTAACCAGCCTCCCTACAACAAGAATACTAACCAACCAGCCTACCTAAAAGCATACTAACCTGCTTCACTAAAAGCATAATAACCAGCCTCCCTAAAAACATTAAATAACCTCCGTAAAAGTATATTAACCAGCTCCCTAAAACCATACTAACCTGCTTCTCTACAAACATCATAACCTTTCTTCAAACAAGCACACTAACTGCCTTCCTACAAGCATCCGAACCAGCCTCCCTACTGACCTAAAACCATTTTATTATACTTCATCTCCTATTTTTTCATGTCCTTCCTGCCTTCAGTGTTATTATTTTCCTTGCCTATAATCATTCCCTTGTTATCTCCCTTCGATCATACTGCCCTGTTACCATGCCTAATTCCACTCATACTCCGCTGTTACCATGTTTCACACTAATCATAATAACTTTTCTCTCTGCATTACTTCATGTATTTCTACATTCTTTCCGTCTTACCTTCCTTGCTATCTTGTCATACTGCTTTCCTCTAGTGCTACTAACCTCATTACCTTCAGTCACATAGCCCTCCTCCCTCCCTTCCTCCCTCCAGTCCAACCCATCCTGCTGATAAGATAATACTCTTTTTTTCTTAACTATGTGTGACGATCGAACTGATATCGACGTGATGACAAACAGAAAGTATAATATGGTACTATCCATTTTATAGTCGGAAAAAATTTAGCTAAAATCCAACAAATATTCATAAGCCTAGTATAGCAGACACATGCACAGTATTATATTTGGCCTCATATAGCCAGGATTAGGCCTAGGATGGTAAGGTTAGGTGTCATTACCAACATAAATAAAAAAACAATTACTGTTTGTCCAAATTCAGCAATACAAAATTCCACTTTATGTTGGTCCATCAAGTCCATATTTGTTCGATCGATCACATCGTTACTATAAGTACTTTCATTTTAGGAAAATGGGCTGCTGAATGTGCGGCATTGTCTCTGTCACACTCAAGTCATACTACCTTGTCATCCTGCTTCCCACCAATCATACTACCCTGCCACTCTGTCTCAGGTATGTCAAATTACATGCCTCGCTCCTATCATACTACAGTGTCACCCTGTCTCACTCCAATCATATTACTCGACCTCATTTTGAACCTCTATCTAGTCATACGACCTGCTTTCATTATATCATGCGATTGTACGACAATGGTTATGTACTGATACACTGCCTTACTACCTGTCCTTCTAGTCCTATCACGCTGCCACCCTTCCCACTAATTATATTAACCTCCCTCCCACTAATATTTGTTTCTGTTCAACGTTTCTTTCCTAAAACCATACCTCTCTGCAACTTTGTCTTCCTGCAATTATGTATCATTCCTCCCTTCAACCGTTTAATCACACTACCCAGTCACTTGATTTGCTTTAGTAATCTATTCTTCCACCTTGCTATCTTAAGATCATACAATCCTTCCCCTTACTATCTTGAGATCAACCTATCCTTTCCCTTACTATCATGAGATCATTCTATCCTTTCCCTTACTATCTTGAGATCATGCTATCCTTTCCCTTACTATCATGAGATCATTCTATCCTTCCCCTTACTATCTTGAGATCATACTATCCTTCCACCATGCTTTATTAAGATAATACTATCCTTCCCCTTACTATATTGTGATCATACTATCTTGAAATCATACTATCCTTCCACCTTGCTATCTTAAAATCATACTATCCTTCCCCTTTACTACCTTCAGATCATCCTACCCTTCCGCCTTGCTATCTTAAGACCATACTATCTTTCCCCCTTACTACCTTGAGATAATTCTATCCTTCCCCTTACTATCTTAAGATCAAACTATCTTAAGAGTAGTCATTTCTCCCACCTGGTAACCTTAAGGTCATACAATTCTTCCACACTGCAATCTTAAGAACATAATATCCTTCCATCATGGTATCTAACGATCATACTATCTTTCCATCGTGCTATCTTAAGATTATACTACCCTGTCAACCCTAATCCGCCAGTCATACTCACTTAGCACCATGCTGTAGTACTACCATAATACATGACAATCATGCAGGATTGCACTACTGCTACAAAACTACCATGTTATCCTGCCTTCCTTGAAACCCTGCAAATCTTCAATCATAATTCCTGGCAACCCTGTCTTTCTTGAGTCATACTACCCTGCTGCAAATCTCCCTTCCAATCACACAACTGTGTTCAGTTGTGTCTCTGCAATTAGCATTCTGTGCAACTCTACCTGCATCTTATCATACAACCCCTGCCACCCTACTTACATCTTATCCCACAACCTCTGCCACCCTCCCTTCATCTTATCATACAACCTCTCCCACCCTACCTACATTTCATTATAGATCTGCTGCCACTTCAAGTTCAGCTTTCATGCCTTCCTATACCAATTCCTG
>NC_091175.1:24525032-24531338 GCF_040958095.1 Procambarus clarkii
TAATTACCGTTAACCAGGACATAATAATTACCGTCAACCAGGACATAAATAATTACCGTCAACCAAGACATAATTAATTACCGTTAACCAGGACATAAATAATTACCGTCAACCAGGACATAAATAATTACCGTTAACCAGGACATAAATAATTACCGTTAACCAGGACATAAATAATTACCGTCAACCAGGACATAAATAATTACCGTCAACCAGGACATAAATAATTACCGTCAACCAGGACATAAATAATTACCGTCAACCAGGACATAAATAATTACCGTCAACCAGGACATAAATAATTATCGTCTAATAATTTAATCCTAGTTCTAATCCTACTGTCATGTAAACTATCTTGTAATAGGAAGCATCCATAATAGGAAGCAATAATCCTATTGTCATGTTTACTGTCGCATGGATCCACCTGAAATGTTAACTTACATATAGATCCGACTCTCATGTAAACTAACATTCGGATCTTTCTATCATTTGAACTGAGGAACGGATCCTACTGTCCTGTGAACTAACACAATGATCCATCTATCGTGTGATGGATGCTACACGTGGATCCAACTGTCATGTAAACTATTACTTAGATCATACTGTCATGTGAACTATTACATTGACCATACTGCCCTGTGAACTATTGCATAGATCATACTGTCATGTGAACTATTACATTGACCATACTGCCCTGTGAACTATTGCATAGATCATACTGTCATGTGAACTATTACATTGACCATACTGCCCTGTGAACTATTGCATAGATCATACTGTCATGTGAACTATTACATTGACCATACTGCCCTGTGAACTATTGCATAGATCATACTGTCATGTGAACTATTACATGGCTCATACTCTCAAGTGAACTTTGAACTATTGGTTCCTACTCTCATGTGATGCCACGTAACGTTACTTATGTCACAAAACGAAGACAAATTCGTGTGAAGTAACCCATTGGTCCACCTGTCACCTGAACTATCACAAGAACCCACACGATGTTTGGAAGGAGGAAGGAGTCTAATGTGTCGTGAAATAATATACTGATCATCATGGCATGTAAAAGTGTGGCAGCCACATACACGTGACTCATTCTACAGGACGCATTACACAGTATCAGTCTACATGAGGCCACTACACACACGTGACTCTTCCTGCAGGACGCAGTATCAGTCTACATGAGGCCGCCACACACACGTGACTCTCCCTGCAGGACGCAGTATCAGTCTGCATGAGGCCACTACACACACGTGACTCTTCCTGCAGGACGCAGTATCAGTCTACATGAGGCCGCCACACACACGTGACTCTCCCTGCAGAACGCAGTATACGGTATCAGTCTACCACCTGTTGAGTGTCCCAGACACTAGAGGTTATAAAATGATAACCAGACTCCTGCTGATAACTAATGTTCTGCAATTATCAGAGTAATAACAATAATTATAATAAAAGTAAAATCTATATAAATAAAAATGGAAATGTTCGTTTGTTCAAAATCGCTAATCTCCGGAAGTTCTTCACCGATTTCTTTGAAATTTTGACACAACGTTGCATTCGAATATGCGCGTCTTTCTATATACCTACTATATAGATGCCACCCCTGTGACAGATAAAAACATGCGTTTTTGAGAAACAGGGCCATCTGTTGCACATAATGGCAACATGCTAGCTATACTAAATGTCACGAATTCCATTTCAATGTTTCCGATTGCATTGTAAAATTTTATTTTCATAGATTTCGATTTAATTAACTTTTATTGAATTATTTTATGTGACATTGTGTTGAAATTGAGCTGTGTTGTTTACCATACCGTTCATTTCATAAGTATAAGTATCGATGCCACACCTGTGCAGGTAAAACTATGCTTTTCTTGAAAAACAGCGCCATCTGTTGCATGTAAGAGCAACACACATGCTATACTAGATATGTTACAATTCCGTTTCAATGTTTCTGGTTGCATTGATAAATTGAATTTTCATAGATTTTGATTTATTTTCATTTTGATTTAATTATTTTGTGTGAATTGCGCTGGAATTGAGCTGTGTTGTTTATCTGACCGTTCATTTCGTGAGTATAGTTTATTTTCATATTTTTTTCTTATTTTCATATCATTTTTTAACTGTTTTTCTTATATTTCAGTGATGGGAACATCAGATCACTTGATGTTCACAATTTTCTGATGGGAACATCAGACCATTTGGGAAGGCATCGGACGAGGGAGTGGGGAATGGTGGGGATGACGAGGGAACGTAAGTGAGAGATTGTGGGGGAGGACGAGGGGACAAGGGAGGGGGGTAATGGTGAGGAAGGACGAGGGGACGGGGGAGTTTGGGATGGTGGAGTTAGGGGATAATGGTGGGGAGGACGAAGGGACGGTGGGGTCGGGAATGGTTGGGAGGCCATCAACCAGGCCATTGTTAAATATGACCGAAAAGGTAAGATTAATAATTCTAACACGAATTTTCTCAATATTTCTTGTTTCTTTTCACTGTCGATGGCAATTAAAAAATCAATTCTCCAAAATTGATTTTTGGAGAATTGAAGCAAAAAGAAGAATTCTTTTGATGAATTCGCAAAAGAAGGGTTTCACTAAAGACACCTTGCAAGCATCCACCTTTCATCTCGTGGTGTACTCCCACGAGATGAAAACTCGTGGGAGTACACCAAACCTCCCATGTTAAATCTTGGGAGTACATCAAACCTCCCATGATAAATCGTGGGAGTACACCAAACCTTCCATGATAACTCGTGGGAGTACACCAAACCCCCCATGATAACTCGTGGGAGTACACCAAACCTCCCATGATAACTTGTGGGAGTACATCAAACCTGCCATGATAACTCGTGGGAGTACACAAAACCTCCCATGATAACTCGTGGGAGTACACCAAACCTCCCATGATAACTCGTGGGAGTACACCAAACCTCCCATGATAACTCGTGGGAGTACACCAAACCTCCCATGATAACTCGTGGGAGTACACCAAACCACCCATGGGAACTCTTGGGACATATGGACTAAAATACTGAGCCTAAGATTAGAAACCAAGCTAACGTCGATTGAAATAAGGGTAAAAGGGATTGCTGCATGCATCCTGACCAAGATATTGACTAGACCTAGAATCAGTTCACTTAAAGGTACAATCACTGGAGCACTAACTCGAGACAGAGGATCCTCTGATACCAATATGTGGACTTATTGTGCAATTAACACCATCAATACATTCGATATACCAATTACAGTCGCTAAAAGGGGTGTCGACGAATACTTGCAGACTTCGTTATGCAAGCCCCTTGGGAATAGCTGCCAGCAGGCTTTAAGATTATGGCTCTTGAAGGAAAAAATAACCAGACTAATCCTCAACTGCTACGAAATATTGCACAGATAAAGCAAACTTCGCATTTGACAGCTTCACACACTTCACAGATGGATCAGTAGACCAGCAGGGACTAGAAATCGGAGCTGCAGTTAAGGCGGGAAACTGTGTAAAGAGTTGTAGACTCTCAAACGGGTGTTCAACTTTACAAAAAGAGATGCTAACCACTCAAAATGCTTTGGAACATACTCTTGCTTAACACCGACAACATGTTACCATACATATATTCGAGAACTGTCATTGAAATCTTGCAACAAGAACACATACGTGACAACATCCATCGGATCTCTCATAACATTAATGCAAACACTCAAACATCAAAGCCGTCGGGAACTGATCAACTGGGTGACAAGTCCTTTTAGAATAATAGGACTTGACATTGCAGACGAAGCTGCAAAACTTGCAACTAAGAGAAGAAATGTAGACATTTACATACCGCGGAGTTTATCACAGATTAAGAAAGTAATTAGAAATAGAGCAATGCATAAGATGTACACTGACCACAACACAGAAGTTGCAACATTAGGATCTGCGGGTTGGTACAACAATTCAACCATCTACGAACCACATATTTTGATGAAAGGGAGCAGTAGAACAACAGAAGTACACTTACATCGCATCAGGCTTGGATACCCATGTGCATAGGAAATAGATTTACAGGTTCCGGAAAATGAGAGGAAATGTCAGCACAGTGGAGAAATGCCCGACAGACCACTGGAACATCATCTAACACAGCGCACAGTTACAAATCGAATAAAATTTCCACTTAGATTCAACAGAGCAGATGAAGTTGTTAAACACATGGGGCAAAATCATACTCAAGCGACCATACGAGTCATAAATACTCGTACTCCGCCCAAGTAAAACAGAAACAAGAAACACTTCCAGTGTTTCCAGTGAAACACGCGGGCCAGCCAGAGGCTTAGGGCCTGCGCAGGAATTTCCAGCAAAAAAAAAAATAATTGGCAGTACACTAAACCTTTAATGTTAACTCTTAGAATTAAACCAAACCTCCCATGGTAACTCTTGGGAGTACAAAAAATCTCCCATGTTAACATCTGGGAGTACAGAAAACATTCCATGGTAACACCTGGGAGATCAACAAACCTCCCATGTTAATATCTGGGAGTACACCAAATCTCCCATGTTAACACCTGGGATTACAACAAACCTCCCATGTTCACACCTGAGTACAATAAAACTCCCATGTCAACATCTGAGAGCACACGATACCTCCCATATTAATTTTTTTGCTAACATTCAACAAAATGTTTCACATTGTTACATTTAGTAAATGTTTCAAATGTTTTCCATATGGTAAGTGGTGGTTCACCAGAGTGTCAGCATGAAGTAAGTGGTGGTTCACAAGAGTGTCAGCATGAGGTAAGTGGTAGCTCACCAGAGTGTCAGCATGAAGTAAGTGGTGGTTCACCAGAGTGTCAGCATGAAGTAAGTGGTAGCTCACCAGAGTGTCAGCATGAAGTAAGTGGTAGCTCACC
The DNA here is from genome assembly GCF_040958095.1 of Procambarus clarkii. Taxonomy (NCBI): domain Eukaryota; kingdom Metazoa; phylum Arthropoda; class Malacostraca; order Decapoda; family Cambaridae; genus Procambarus; species Procambarus clarkii. The sequence continues at coordinate 24,529,916 of NC_091175.1, forward strand.
AGAGAGTCAGCATGAGTAAAATGCTCTAAGTGTGCTAACAAGAGTGTGAAGTCATCAGCTGAAGACGATGAGTCACAGTAACGTGCCTGAAGATAAGATTAACAAAATCACACATCAGAAGATGTCGTTTCTACATCTTCTGATGCGTGGTTTGGTCAAGTCATCAGGTCTTGTGTCTACACAACTACAACCTGCTTTTGTGATGTTAACTCTGATTAGGAGTTAACTCTTAGAAGTACACCAATCCTCCCATGTTAACTCTTAGCCGTACGCCAAACCTCCCATGTTCACACCTACGACGCCTCCAGCTGATGGAGCCCAAACACCATTACCAAGAAGCCACCCCTTTCATCAGTAGTGAACGCCACTAGAGGCTCTCATAAAGCCACACCCTTTCATATGAATGATCACCACTAGAGGCTCTGGCCCAACAAGAGGTCCATATCTTATCTAAGATACAAGACTGAGCATCGGGTATGTATTCTAGAAAATAAACAGGAAGGAGTGTGTTGTGAGGTTGTAACAGAGAGTTGGATCCACATTGTTATATTGCACGTTCTTACCATAACCCACATTTCCTTTGCAGACTCGTTAAACCATGGGTTTACGAGCCCACCTCCATAAGTGTGAGGCACTTAACATTAATTAAATATAACTAGTTAGGTTAACTAATATTTAAAAGGTATATATTCTAAGGGTTTAAAGATACGTATATTTTTTACAAAAATACGTTTACATAAATAAAGAATAAAGTATCAATTTTGTCATTGTTTAAATAAAGTTCTTGGCAAAATAACAGCATCATTACTTACAAATTGTCATCCACACTTCCGTGGAAATAAACATTCCATTCACTTGGGTTGTATGGGTCTGTATGAGTATATTTCCACGGAAATGTGGATGAAAATTTATATGACGTGGGCGTGGGTCAGTAATTCCTCTGGGTTTCAGTAGTAGTCGGGGAAAGTCGAAAATTCCAGTTTGGCAGCAAGATGCTACATCTGGAAACTTTCCTTATTAAGACTTCTCATAGCCCAGTCGATAGAGCGTCGACCTCACACGCGTGGGGTCCACGGTTCGAGACCTTTACAGCTCAGGTGAATGTAGCATAATTATTTGTAAAGCCAAATCCACAACAAATATCAAACCGATACCGATGCTTTCTGCATCATAATTAAGATTATCTTACCAATAGGTACTGAGATCTATTTATTGAACAGGTAAGTGAAGGCAAACCCATTGCTGCTTGGTCTCCCTCTGAGAAACTTGAGCTAGTAAAGGGACCTAATCCCCTGCCATACAGTCCACAATATAGCACAGAGCTACACCAACAGTCTTCCCAGGGGCCACATAAATACATCACTACTATAACAGTTACCAGCTCAGAACTTATACACTGTTTATTTAGTTTCATCTTATCTGT